>NC_059997.1:2778839-3084821 GCF_912999745.1 Papilio machaon
AAAGTATACAATTCGTATCTTGTTTTTTTGACATTTAACTGACAATAATTCTGGTTACTTTTAAAACATCGTTTTGTAATGTTACTCAGAGTATCGTTTTGTAGGATCTTGTCCTTTACAATATAAATGACGTGAAAATTTTTTCAATGGATAGCTTGAAAAAGCACTTTTTTAAAGACTTGTCAACGGCCTGACACCTAGACAATGATTGATATATTATTTGCGATAAATAAAGCGAAAATTTACTGAGTTGAAATTTTTACGAGACATTAACTTGTCAGATAGTGAACAATGTAATTCATTTTGATGATATTATGTAACCTTAATTTAATTATAATTAACAATAGACTTTAAATACTATGATAACATTCGATAATTAAGCTATAATTTCTTTAAAAATAAAGAAACATTCTTCAACTTTTCATATTTTATTTTTTTTATTTTTTTTAAATAATTACAGAATACGCAAAATACGCACTTGTCGTGGAGTTGCGGAAAACTGAGCCCCTACTACTAACTAACTTTAAATAATTTATCACTATTTAATCTGTGGCAACATGAAATGTCAACTTTGAAAAAAGAAGCAACGAGAATACAAAACACATTAAATACTTTTAGCTTTAGTACGTTAAAGCAATTTGGAAAAGGTTGCTGATATTATTTAAAAAACATAATTCTCTGTGAGATATAAAGAGAAATTATTTAATGGAATCGTTTTGTTGTGAGGAATTAATGTAAAAATTTAAAGTAAAATTTAGTATGATGTCTTCTAGATTGTTTTATTATCCAACTAATCCGAAAGGAATATTTTTCTTGAGAATATTAATACATAGTGACACCTATAGAAATAACTGCTTTACCCATCCTGATGAATGAAGGGTCGCAAGTTAGTATTCTTTGCCGCAATCTCATAGCAATATGATGCTATGAATAACGAAAATAATAATCATTGCAGTCACTTATTTTGTCTTTTTTTCCCTGCAGAGAATAATAAAGATATGTTTTTGTTTGTAATGTTTCTTTAGTGGAAACTCTCGGTTGTATTCTCATATTTCTTGATACTAGTTTGTTGAAAACTAACGCTAGTGCTTTATGAAATATGTTTTTATAACACACTTTACACAAAAGTAGCAGCGAACTTTGCATTCTCGAGCCGTAAGCCCAATTAGCGAACTTCTATCTAGGTCACTCCTCGTAGTTTTATAAAAGATGTAACTATGATTATTTTTCTACTTATTTCACTATGTCATATATACATGTAGCTAATATTATTAGTAAATTAAAATAGAAATAAGGCTTAACAAATATTTTTTCAAATTAATTCGGTATATTATATATTACTTTGCTACAATTTACTAATATTATAAACGTGATTGTTTGGATAGATGGATGGATGTATGTTACAAGGTATCTCTAGAACGGCCACATGGATCTGGATGAAATTTTGCATTGATGTAGAGCATAGTCTGAAAGAAAACATAATATAATAATAATTAAGTTTTATTTTATTTTATTTCAAGCAAGTTTAAAATAAATGTTTTTTATGTTGTAATGTAATACAAATTTTTTACCGCTGTTGCATCTATTTTGTAAGCACTATCTATTAGTGTCTAGCCAATGTGTGTGCACTAACCTATTTCAGATTTCGGTAAGTAATTGTGTAATAATCGTCTACCGAATATAGCGCTCTGTGAAAGCTTTAAGCATCCTACCAAAGCTTTGCTGAATCGACCATTAAAACACTTCTTTCCCTTGTTAAACCTCGTTCACATAGCATTAAGCGTCTGATTTAAAAACGTCTACGGCTTTTTTAAAATTAATTCATTAACGCAGCGAAAAGTAAGTAGCTTAAGGAAGTTCCTTTCCTTTTTAACGGGCAAAAAATTGTAAAAAAAAGATTGTATTTTTTCATAAATGTCACCCAGTAAGATATAAGAAGGTGGGTAAATGTGAAATGAGGCCGGAATTATTCTTAGGTCTGTTTGTTGTAAAAAATAAACTGCTTATAATTGTTCAGTGACATTTCTCTCTCGCTCCTTAATATCAAATGTATAATAATACATAATAAATTATCTCTTACAAATAGCAAGTATATTTTTTATAACAATAGAAACGAATTTCAGTCTTCTTTTTAGGCTCGAGTAGAAAAATATTATTTAATGCTAGCGATGACGGCTCACTGCTGAGTTCTATGAATATTATGTGAGACTACAATTGGCTTCGTACTTCAATCGGTTTCGATAAATTGACTGGCTGTTGATAAAATATAAAACACTGAAAGCGACACAGTTTCAAATGTACGCCACTAAAATATTAATAAGAAAAACAAGCTATGTTCGGGTTGTTATTTTTTATTCAAATTTAGAATGTTATATAAAAACAAATGAAAACTTTTTTCGATACAATTGACATTATGAATGTTACAGTTCAAATAATTTATATATTCATAAACAGTTAAACATATATTTCTTTTTTACTAGATTTAAATCACTAACCGTTGGTTTCTGAGACTAAAATCTCCGCATAAAACATATCGTCATCCTTGTCATTACCATTGATGAAACAAAGATAACAATATGTTTTAAAAGAAGGTTTTGGTCTCAAAAATATACAGTTATACGTAAATAATAATTACGAAGTACAAAATCTAACTAATAAATATTATCTGCTAATAGATAGGTTTTATCTGTTAAATATTCATTAAAATCAGTTGCGTATTTTATTCGCAACTAGCGGTCGCCTGTGTAATCGTTAACACAAAAATAAAAAAAAATATATAGCCTAAGTTACTATTATCTAAGGTACCTTCCAGTAGATGTACCGTCAAATAAAACCAGCCTTTTCTGATATTATCCGTAACAAACGCGGACTAGGGGACAGACAGACAGACATACAAACATATAAAAAAAATAGATTTTCATAATAAGTAACCGATAAAAATACGATTGTTTTATCAATACTACATACATACATTGCCATTTTATTAATTGTATATATAGATTTATTTAGTACCAAGTATACATTTTACATAATAATTACAGATGGGATGAACAAATTCATATTAAATTATACATTTTATCTCAAAAAAGCGTCTTTTAATGTAAGAAACTTTTATATTTCGTATGGGCCAAGATAACATACGTAACGGATTAACTGAACAATTCTCGCTCGCCTCAGAATCGGATTGAGATATAAATGAAACCATCGAATGTAACTTGATATAGAGCTAACAAAAACATTAATTTTATATTTTCAAAGTTACATATTTTAATATTACAAATTACTTTATTATGTTATACACAATTATTTGTCTACAGTAATATTATAAAGAGTAAAGATTTGATTGTTTGTGTATTTGTTTGTTTGCATTGATATGTAATGCATAAGCTCTGAAACTGATCCGGAGCTACATTATCCCCGCGTGACAAAGGCCAAATTTTTTACTACATTTTTTTTAAGTTCCACTCGGACGAAGTCGCGAATAACTGCTAGTGACGAATAAACTACTACGTTAGTTTAAAAAAATACCATAAAAATGCTGCATTATCCTTGAGTAATAAAAATATATAATGAAAAAATATGCCGCTGGCTTTTGATATAAATATTTTTTATTATATCTTTTGGGGTGATGATAATAAAATAACGTTCTTAACTGTACAAAGGAAAGATATGTATAATAAGGCCCCAGTATTAATTATTGTTCCAGGAAAGACCCGACATTCTCGTCAATGCTAGAAGCGGGAAGTTGTCCTCAAAAAGTTTTTCGAGAGTTTTGTTACTATAAAGATCCGTGATTAAATATTCTGCGGTGTATCGTAAAATTTGAAGAGATAGGCAATTTTTTATATTAGAATGTCCGAAGTTTCGCTTTAACTTATAGCTATATATTTTCCAAGTTTATAGGTTCAATTTGGTTTCGTGCAGAAATTCTAATTTTAAACCTAGACAACGAATGCGCCTACCGTGTTAAAAATGCAAACGTCTTCTCTGCGAAAGCTAGATTCTCACGAGAGTAGAGCAGTAGACATTGCAGTACACACACACACACCGAAACATAATAATACCGTAGTGACAATAAGTGTGTGTGAGAAACTTAAGATATTGCTAGTAATAAGTCTGGGTATGTTCAAAGACATACATTTTAACGGTCCGAATAAATACTTAAAAATATATTAGGTAACTAAAACTAATTAGTATTTTTTTTTATAATTGAAAGTTATAATTCTTTTAAATAGAGTAAAATTCATTTGTAGAATATAAATCTCTAATTTTATTACGTCAATATTATCAATCCACTTCCGTGAATTCTTTTGTCCCAACCTTGACTCAGCTTGACTTTTTAATTTTCATATTTGATACCCATTAATTAATTAAAATATATCTAAAATCCTAATTATTATCGTAGTTTTGATACCTTTGAATACTCAAGTTGTTTTCTTCGTATCGAGTTTATAGCTTATAAAACTACATGAAGCATTTTTATGAAGTTTTTGAAATTCATTTTTTTCCAATTAATAATCAAATTATAATATTCATTTGTAATTCAATCAAATAAATATCTTTTGAAATTATGTTCTATTGATTGTAGAATCTGTGCTACGAGTAATAATCTAAAATGTAGCCGTGGATTGTAGCACCAGCGTAGCCAGTGCCGCCGCGGCGTCGTAGCGAATCGGACGTCTACTACGCGCTCGTTGAAAAGCGCTATCTTTGATATCGGCAAAGCGCTACGAACCTGAAAATACCGTTATAATTGCTAACTTTATTTCAGTGCAGTGAATTTCAGTTTCGTGTGTACTTTTAATGAATTATAAATAATGATAATAGTTTTCTGTGTTAAATTATTCAAGACTGGTAAAAATCTGCAATAAACTTACTACTTTATTTTATATTTGTTTTTATAAGTTATATCTGTGAAATATTTTTTTAACTAAATTGATTCCATTCGATTGCAATAGGTGTCTTCTAATACTAGTTATATTAATCTAGCAATGTAAATTCGAAAGCTATACGTCGTTCTTCACATTATTTAATGTTGATATTTTTTTTATATACGATTAAAACGCCCAATAAAATAGTCAGGTCACCTTCGTAACATTCTTTTCTGAGCTATACCTGCGAAATCTAGTAAAATGTTAATGCTACTTTAAAATGGTTTTGTTCAGCTTAATAATAAAAAATTAAGTTTAATGTAGTGTATCGGTAAATTTTTTTTAAATTGTTTCCAGATTCTAGAAGTTTTAAGTAAATCGGAATTATTTCTTTACTGTTTTAATATCTCTGTTCTTCTTCTGATATATTATTTTTCTCTTACTTCTACTCGGTCATATTACTTTATAATTTCATTCATTACTTTTGTCACATGTAGTGGGTCAAAAATTTTTAAAACACACAAAAAAGCCATATTAAATGTAGTTATTTGCTGTGATTTCTGGATGTCTATCTTTATAGCTTTATACTCGTATAATATAACTGAAAAAGTAGTTTGTAAAAATTCCTGCTCGTTGTTCGTTGAAATTTGGACAACAATTTGGATAATAAAATGACAGATATATTATATAATTCTTTTGTCGTCGGTTTCCGAGACTAAAATCCCTGCATAACACTTAATATTATCACTGTTTTGTCAAAGATAATGACAGGGATGAGGATTAATTTTATATAAAATAAATAAATATATTTTACGCTCGGATTTTGGTCTCAGAAACCAACAATTATTCTGATAATTTATTTCTTTGCCATATGGTGAAAATGAATAATTCAAATATAGTTTCTAATTTAGATACAAATTATGACTGCATATAAACCAAATTCGAAGCTTAGTTCCTCGTTTAAATTAGTTGTACGAATGTGTTTACTAGTTATACCTTTATATCTTACTTCTTAATAAAATATTGTAAATGCGATTGTTGAGATGGATGGATGGATTTGTTTGAAGGTATCTCCAGAACGGCTCAATGGATCTCGATGAAATTTGGCACAGTAGATCATAGTCTGGAAGAACACATAGGCTACTTTTTATGTTTTTTATTAATTCCGCGCGAACAGAGTTGCGGGCGACAGCTAGTTTTGTTATAATTATTACAAAGTTAAAGCTAGATCAGCAAAGCTTATTGTCGGCTATAATAATTGCGTTGAACTATTAAACAATGAAAACCTGCGTTTGAAAACCAAACGTATTTACCAACTGCATAGCTAGTACTGCGGACAAAGGCTGGTTTAAAATAAAAAAAAAACATGTAGAGACGAATATTGAATTGATGATGTTAAAAATGTTCCTTTCATTTATCGTTTTTTTTAAATAATTGATCTATTGAATGTAATCAAAAGATTTAAAACATTAAATAAGTAAATTAAAAACTAGGAAATATATAGTTTTTCGCCAATTTCTAATATTTTTACTTGAGCAGACGACTGTAAGAGAAATCTATACTTTGAAATTTTCTTGAAATGATTACTTGAATATTGCTCAAAAAATTTAAAAATAACAATATCAGATTTGTAATTAATTTCAACAATTCCATTATATTTTTTTACATAAAATAACTTTTCTATATGTAATGTTATTCTCTCAAATGAAATAACTTTATCATGTCAATTTAACCAACTTCGTATTTAACAAGAAAAAGAACTTATATATGTATAACTAAGATAATATTTCTCGTACTGTATTATGAACAATGGAAATGTTTAATGTCGGAAACGCTTCAGCAACACCCTGAAGCTCTGCCTACGTCCGACGCTGGAGGCCGGCGCGTATTGTTTAGCGACCCGGTCATTTGTGCAGCCTCTATCTATTAAAATATGACGTCACAGTTTATAATTAACACTTTCTAAAATAACACTCATATTAAATACATAATCATCACTAAGCGATACAGTATTTCTCTTATAATATACAAGTAAATTATCTAAATTTTTTAGTAAATATATTATGAATTCTCAATAGATATTTGTTTTTGTTTGACGATATCACAATGTCGTAATAGTCATTAGAGCGTTTAGCATTACTACTAAGGTGACCACTAACAAAATGAGATATTTTTTTATTTGTATTAAAAGCTAAACTAGTACTATTAGTAGCTACAAAACGTAGTGTAAATTTAATTAAGTAGCTAACATTAATTATTTCATTAAAAGCGCAATAATAATGTTAGCTAGACATCTGTTTCACACATTCTATAATCCTTAGTCAGAAAACCAAATATTCCATTAAACGTAGGAATAATCCAACTGAATAAAAATGCAGACATCGTTTTGTGTTAATTAACTTAAAACTAGTTGTTGGAAAATTTTCCACAATCTGTCGTTTATTTTACGAAAGCGTAAATTGGTAGGAGCAAGGTGTGCGTTAATTTGGCATTTGGGTCATATTAAAATTGTTCACAATGTTGTACACAGTGCCGATTTTGGGTATTTTAAAATTTATTTATCAATTGTTATGCTATCAAATTCATTCGTGAACGTATATATTAAGATGTAAATAATGATGAAAATAACGCGTCATGCCAAGAAATACTTTCTATTTGTATAACTCAGCATTTTACTTATAAATAATCATGATTTCTACTTGAAATTAAAAACTTTATAGATTATTTTTGTTCCTTTTTATCAATTCTATAAGTTGTAACAAATAAATACAAATATAAATATCGCCGGTGACTCCGATGGAATGGAATTAAAAACAAATTAGTAGCCTATGTGTTCTTTTAGACTCTGTTCTATATCTATGCCAAATTTCAGCAAGATCCACGTTCTGGAGATAACTTCTAACAAACATCCATCCATCCTTCCATCCAAACGTCCAAACATTCCTATTTATAGTATTAGTAAGATGTTATAAACATGCACAAAATAATAGTTACAAGGTTTTTTTTTATCTGATAAAGAATATTTCAAAGAATTGTCGAAGAAAATATTTTGAAGTTTCAACAACCCGATTATGTCATTATACGGTTTCTAATTTCTTTCATTATAGAGCTGTGCTAATTGTTGAGTCATGCGATTGTCGCATAAATATACTTGTAATGTAGAAATTAATTTAATTAAAATAGAACCACACATTTCTTTGACAACGGTCTAAAAAGGGACTAAGGAAAATTCAAAATAAATCTGTTTAAGCATATTTTATGTTTCATTATTACATAATTTTTTGCTTTATTAATGAGACATTGTTACTCGTAAATAAATGTAGTCAAGCTCTTTATAAACTTAAAAACTATTAACCCCTACTGACTGTATTCTTATTATATATAAAACGAGCCGCAGAAACCAGTCGGGTACTAAAACTAAAATTCTGAGTATTATAATATGTAAAATTCTTTTATATAGATAAGTTCTATGTTCACACAGTATTCAGTTGTCAAGTATTATCTTACTCGTTTCCAACATGACATGTCTTCGCTTTCAATTTATAGGCTTTGTCTAACCACATGACCTTTCTTGTCTACCATGATCTATTTTCATTTTATTAATAAAATTAAATAGTTTTAATGTTTCTTATTTTATTGTTGTTCAACTACACTATAATGAACATCATGTAATTGTTCGCACGTTCAAAACGAATCAATTGTTAATATTATAATGTTTGACATTACTTTGATATCAAAAATAGATTTTTATGCTTTTTATTGTATTAAGTATGGCAGTTAACACATTTTTATATTTTTTTAATCTGTTATTTTGTTTTAATATAATCCCGTTGGTATGTAATATTTTTACTTAGATCCAAAACAAGTGACAACATAGGACAATGAAAAAATGATGGAACTATTATCATTAACCTTAATTCGTTTTTCTTTTGTTTAAAAAGTATTAAAAGACGAAACAGTGGAAAAATGGGGAAAGAACTTAAGTGAGGATTGATACAAATGTGGATTTAAAAATGGCGATGGTTATATCTCAAGCGACGAAAGCTGCGATCGGTTGTTTCCTTGCGTTGATGATATTAGGCGCTGTATTGGTTGTGGGCGCGGCGTTCGGATGGTTCGATCCGAAACGGGAGGATGAAGATACGCCCGCCAAAATTAGTGCAAGACTCCAAGGGCGGACGTCCTACGTAACTCATCGAGCTGTAAGTTGTAACAGATTTATTCTATTAGATGCATAAACTGCCATACTCAGAGTCATTAAGTGGTATTTCATTGTAGATTAAGTATGAGGAATCTATGCTAAGAGTCTTCTTTAGTGGTCATTTACGTCTCTGAGTGTGACAGTTAGTTCAATGAAAACTTTATTTTTTCTTAGTCTACCATTAATTAGGAAAAGACACAGTCTTTGGCCTGTATTGTCGTGGTCAGAAGGAGGTCTTTTTTTGTTTTGTTCTTCCTTATTTCTTATGATAGTCCCTTGTTTACTTGCTTTTCGCCAATGCATCGCTTCAACGCCACCCATTATTGTAGTAATTAATCTTTTTTTGCGATCTTTTTTCATTGAGGTTAAGTCGTATAATTTTGTCATATAGATATAAAACATATAGATATACACTTAATTTATTTTAAATTATAGAAATCTTAATCGTAACATCAATAAAAAAAGTATATTAAACATTTTCCGTCGTCTTATTTTTCTTCTTGAATTATTTTGTTTACGTGTTACAACTTAATTTTATGACTTGGCACGTGTGAGACTGCGGTATAAAGAAATACACCACCTTATTACGTTGTAGGCATCGTGAGAAAATACTCAATCAGAATATTGGCAGTAAAATCTTGTATAAAATAATTTAGTATATGAAGAATGCTGAGATCAGTTTATCAACATTCCTGAAATCCTATCCTGAAACATTGGTACAAAAATATATTGTTGTTTCAGTTTTTCAAAGGAGAATGAAATGGCTGACATTATAATTTTGAACAAATGTATCAGCAATGGAAACTTGGGTTTAGAAGGAAAGATATCAAGTTACAGAGTAATAAATTAACCAAAGTTGAAAATTCTAAATCGAATTCCAAACAACAGTTAACATAAGTGGTGTTTCTGTAAAATTCTGTATTTATATACAAACAAAAGTAAATAGAGAAAACAAAATGTTAATTCAAATCCTATAACAATCAAGTTAATTGTCCTCGGATACCGTTTGTGATAAGCTTTATCTACATTTTAAACAGAAAGAGGGTAATTCGTACACGAGGCACGATCTAGTTAAACTGTTTTTCACTTTAGACAAATTTAATTAACACAAAACGTAAGATAATAATAATTTCAATTTTTTTTCTGCGATTGTAAATTATCAAAATTAGTGTTTTGCAACTTTCTATGTTTTTTTTTTTGTTTTATGATCTAGTGGCCACCAGACATGCATATGCAAAGCCTACCTTTAATCGAGGAAAGAGACGTTCAGAAAGAGATTATTTCTCGTTCCAATGCGACCCCTCTGTCAAATTCACTTCCCCTTCTTATCATTTCCTTGTAATCAAAAATGGGAAGGGAAAGAATTAAATTAGGCTTCCGCAACACACACTCATCAAACGAGACGTGGATCACACTTCACGCCATTCTTCCGTGTGGTCGTGTTATTGCATCGTATTTATAGTATCAAATGTCCTATATATTACTTTAAAAATTATCTTACTACATAACATTATCATTACAATCAAATTTTATGAGGAAACTGCTTAAAATTAATGATTAATGACAACGGGCACTCGTAATTAATGATTCCTAGGAAGAACCTTCCGTGACTCGAATCATTAAACTAAACGTGTTTCTATAATAATATAACGTTGAATAATAAACAGTTGTGAGTATTTTGTAGGCGTATTTTTGTAACGAACGCATGTTTACCACTAGCTATAATTACATATGTATGAATTTAGTAAATATTTAGTTTGTTATTGTTGTTTTAAATACTCTATATTCATTATACTTTCTTAGACTTATAGTCTTTTATTTCTAATAGTTGATTTTAGTTTGATTAGCGTTCTATCATTGGTATAGGGAACATTAGCTGTTACATGAGTACCACATAAATAACAACCAATACCCCAAGAACTTCGTGTTTGTATGTTGTTCATGAAAGTAACTATGGATGAATGGATGGATGGGAAGTAAATTTATATAAGACGTCTGGTAGATATATATGGAAGTGTAGTACATACTTTTCCGATACATCGATGGCTCCTACGAATAAAGGCCAATGTACAAATTGACAGCTTTTCAGGAGAAGCTCTCAAAGTTTTAACCACACAGGAAAATAGGCGTTATACGTATTTTTACTTCGACAAAAAATAACAATTACACCTGTAAATGTGGTATTTGTTTAGTGCATGCTGTTAACTAAAATTAGAGGTAGCTTTTAACACAAAAAAGTTAAAATCAATTTGTTACTTTGGCCCTTAAATATAAGATCCATTGATATAGGCAAAATGGCAGGGGTGTGATTTGAAGACTTTTATACATCTGTGTGAATTAAGTTGTTATACCTAATCGATGACCACCTTGTTATTCTTTATGAGCTGATTTAGTTTGATAAAATTCGAACTCAATAATACTTAGGATCCTTTCTTCAACTCGGCAAAATATTCGAAATTCGGATTACTTCAATATCGACTCAACTGTATCTACCCGGTTGTATGAATTATTTATTTGTATAGCTTCAAGTCCTCTCGTTCCAGAGGGGATGTAAGGCGTGACTTGACTGCATTACACTCGCATATCTTTTTTTTTGTTTTCTTTTTATCTTTTTGTATACCAAAGTAGTCGACGACATATTTCTTACCCTACTTTAATTAAACCTATCATTGAAAAGGTTAGATAAATGAAAGTTTTTCATTTACTAATGATTTTAGAAGAATATATTCATTTGTTTTTTTACCGGCATATTGTTTTTTTTTTTTTTTTATTAAAACACTCCTTCTTTTCAGTCTGTGCCACAACAGTTACTTTTGAATGGTTTTTCTTCTGTTAAGCTATTTAGGTATTTTATAACTCAAAGAAAATTAGCATTAAAACAGCAAGTCCTACTTTAACTTAAATATAACTTGAAGCACTAGTTTAATCATTAAAAAATCTTGATCTGTTATAAAAAAGGGGACAGAGGTTTAACAGTATTTGTATTGTTTAAGGTAAATCCAGAAGAAAATAGACTGCCAGTTATATCGCACTCATCACCTTGTAAGTTTCTTTCAATTAATTGTACTTCATTAATTATTTTGTCTCTAATGAGATAAAAGCACTAATGCTCTGTCAAATTTAGTTACTCTCAAATTAGTATACTTTGACTATTCTATGAAAGTTCGTTTGCCTAATTTGAAGGATTTTATAACTTTGTTAAGCACATTGATGTTGTATAAGTACTCGAGATGTTTCGCGACATATGATTTTTAAAATTTGATGTTTTGATCCCGACACAGCTCATTTCCATTTTATAATTGCAGAACACAAAATGTATTGAGGTAAATGTAATTACATTAATAATTTCAATTGTAAATAAAGTTTGATTTACAGATTTCGTTGGACAAAAAGGTGTTGAAAGAGATGAAAATGTGAGTACTAATTTTTTTTTACTGATGTGTTTTATTTTAAATATATCATGCTATATAACAATGGAAAAACTATCAAATGAGCATACATCAGATGTTTTGAGATCATAGTTTTCCTAAAAAATGTTTTTTTCTTAGATTTATCAATTATACTTAGAAATTCCTTGAACTTTACTCATTCCAATCTTGTATAAATTTTCAATTATAAAGTTTGAATAAGGATAGAAATAAAATAAACTCATAGATATTATAAACTAAGCTATTTTTATTTTCTACACGACAATTTAAATCTCGAAAATTTCCACATCTATACCAAACTGACTTTCAAATCTATTTAGTTACCTTTATAATTAAGTGTTACATAACATAATAACTTTAATAACCATTTACTAACAGTAGCGCTTTGTAAATAACACAAAAGGTAATAGAATAAACCCTTTGCCTTTCTAATGAATGCATTGTATAAACAGGGCTCAACTGATGGAACAGTGAATGGAGATCCGCTGGCATCCGGCACACTGACTAAGCTAGGCAGATCGACAGAAGCTAACGTTCGTATTGTTTGTATTTGTTCAAAAAGTTAATTAATCTTTACATCTTTAACTTTTCTATCATTGTTATATATTACAATAGCTTGTAAGCTGCCATTTGTTGCGCTAGTGGAAGAAGGGCTTAAATATCTGAAGGATAATACAATGAGAGCAACGAAATGAGAGTGATAGTCAATTGTTTTGTTGAGATTTACCAACACTTGAATTAAGGTTATCACAATTTAGTGGCGGTATAATAAATTCAATTTTAGTGTATAATTGATACATCCTTGTCAACAAATAACAGATTTTCTTGCAATTTAATAGTTGATTTATATTACAGTTACCGCTATCAGAATATTGTCAGTGTACACCTAATGATATATCGAGCATTTTGGAGTCTATACCTGGAATAAAGGGTCCGCCCGGACCTCCAGGTCCGACGGGAGCTGATGGTACTACGGGAGCGCCAGGAAAAACGGTGAGTTACTAAATCCTTTCATCGAACATGAGAATTTAATGTTAACAATTAGTCTTGATTAATTAGTAAATGTGATTATCGAACTGAATTTGTTATTCAGGGTCAAATGGGGGATCCGGGGCCTCCTGGACCCACTGGTATGAAAGGTGACCAGGGAGAAAAGGGGGAAACCGGCTCACCGGGCATCGAAGGCCAACCGGGACCAAAGGGAGATCCAGGAGCGGATGGAACGCCGGGACCAGAAGGGCCGGCAGGACCACCTGGACCACCGGGACCAGTCTCTTCGGCTTTAATAGTAAATTATTCCGAGCTTGTTATGTTTTTTTTTCGTTTGATTTAAGTGGTCCTTTTCCCTGAACTTCTCTAGGTAATCCTATGTAATTTACTTTCATTCTCTGAACCCTATTCAACTTGATCGTAATATCTGTTTTTATTTATGTTTTCCCGTACATTTTATATTTATACTGCTATGACCAGGTTCTCTAAATTCTTGTAAATCGCTGCTTCTACTTAAATAGGAATCATCGGGATTATACGGGTCTAGTAATCGCGGAACAGTTGGTGCTCCGGGAGACAGAGGGCCAATGGGCTTACCTGGTCCTCAAGGTGAGAGAGGCTACCCAGGAAATAAGGGTGAAAAAGGCTTGCATGGATCAAAAGGAGATAAAGGCGAAAGGGTAAGTTAAACCACTACATTTTTACGTAATGTAATTATTTCATACATATCTAAAATCCATAAAACCATTGCTCTTCTTTATGGTGGCTAAGTAAGATACCTTACCGTATACTTTTACCTACTCTTTCTACGCTCGAAACATTGAAGGAACGACATCTATATGATTTATGGTTTGAATCCATAAGAATATTGTTTCTTCGCCGTTGTCAAATGAATGAGAGACATTTAATACTCACTCTATTCGAAACAATCGGTATAACAAAGGAATATAGTCAAAATAATTGTTTGAAAGCTAGAAATAAAAAGGATATGCTCCAAAAGAATCTCATTCATTTAATTTGTAGGGTTATGTTGGGCTTAGAGGACCACACGGCGTCAAAGGCGAGCGAGGTCAGGCGGGCCGCGACGGCTTGCCGGGACTTCCGGGCCCGCACGGCCGCCCCGCGGAGAAGGGCGAGAAAGGTGAAAAACTAACTGAACCATCAAAATTTATAACCCACTATGATAATAATTTATACTCACTATTTGCGCTCAACTTTAGGATAATTTTTATTTTCTTCTTAAAATTTAACAAAAGTTATAATTTTTTACAAATAATTTATTCGTAAAATTATAAAATAGAATAGTTATTTAGATAGAAGTGATTGAGTAAAGTTTTCTTTCTTTAAAACAATACTTAAATGCCAAAAATGAACAAATAGTTTAAATAATTCGGTGATTAAAGTGACGAAAAATATTTAAATTTCCTGTTAATTTCATAGTAATTATGTAATCTCCTTCGTATAGGTGCTCGAGGACCACCAGGTCCACCTGCTCCTTACAGTCCAACATTACTAGAAAACTCTATTGGAACTGGACTAGTTCGACCGGGTAAGTATTATTTTTTAATCATGCAGTGAACTGGAGCAAAAAGTCACAAAACTTAAACTACCGCTGCCAACTAATACCGGCTCGGTCACAAAATTACTTTCCCAGCAACTTATGAGAACTTTCCGAAAGTTGGTTCAGTCGGCGACTTTCAAATTATTTAATATTTCAAAACAAACTTTATCTGTATGACATTTACTAATTGTAGCAGCATTTTCATTTCTATTATTACTGAAACCTTTTCTTACGGCATACGTAATAACATACTCGTTTACCCTAAAACCTCAACTAATAACTCTACTTGTATTTATATGTTTTCCATAACGTTTACTGAATATAAATTACCTACGGTTCGCTACTTATTATTTAACATGTTCGTGAAATGTACGGTAGCGATTTGTTCTTTCAGTGTACACGTTAAAAGTAGCTTTTCCGTAAACTCTATTGATATATTACGAAACAATAACATGTATGATAAAATAATGTTCGCAGGGCTGCGTGACGTTACCTCCCTTTCAAAGGGGGGGAAAGGGGAAAAAGGAGAACGAGGAGAAAAGGTAATTACCTGTCAGCGGTAGTTAGACTAAATTAGTATTTTATGATAAATACACCTTAACCTAGCTTTATCGTAATTGAAAAATATGCCTGAATAATTATGTAATATTATTGATTTTCATAAACCAATTTTTTAATCTGGTCGGCAGAAAATCTACAGTTGTCCTCAATAACTTCCAAATGTTTTTGGTACTTTAGGGTGAAAAAGGTGTAAGAGGTATTGAAGGTCCTCAAGGATTCCCGGGTAATGATGGAAAGCCCGGTGAACGTGGTGATATAGGACCATCTGGTTTACCTGGGATTCAAGGAGTAGCGGGTAATACTGGACCTAAAGGGGATAAAGGTGAAACGGGAGCGCCTGGACCAGTTGCTATTTCAAGGGATGAAGCCGTTATAATGACAAAGGTATCTACACCAATAAAAGCAAACACAAACAAAATGGCAACAAATTCTGTGCATTATTCATGATTGCGACTAACGTATTTATATGTGCTAGGGTGATAAAGGTGAAACTGGTCCAAGAGGAAAACGTGGTCACCCAGGTTCACCTGGAATTCGAGGTCCACCAGGACTTCCTGGTCCTCCTGGAATACCAGGCACTAATGGGATATCAGGAGATATTGGTCTGCCAGGATGGACAGTAAGACATGAAATCAAATTTTCGTTTGATAACATAAGTCAAAGTGTGTAAAGAAGTTTATGTTATTGTCCTTATTTTAGGGCCCTCCAGGAGCAACAGGTCAGCCAGGTCCCCAAGGACCTAAGGGTGAAAAGGGTGATTCTGGATTTGATCTTGAAAAGGTACCAATCACTTTTTCATTAACTAATTATTACTTAATAGTACCAGAAATT
Organism: Papilio machaon; assembly: GCF_912999745.1. NCBI lineage: Eukaryota > Metazoa > Arthropoda > Insecta > Lepidoptera > Papilionidae > Papilio > Papilio machaon. Next base: position 2,795,283 of record NC_059997.1, read on the forward strand.
AACTTTTTATTACCAACCAAGGTTAAAGGAGAAAAGGGTGATCGAGGGGATGATGGAACGCCAGGTCTACCTGGAAAAGAAGGTCCCAGAGGTCCTCCCGGTCCTCCTGGAACGCCAGCGGCAAACATCCAGTACATATCAGCGCCTGGACCTCCGGGACCACCTGGTCCACCTGGTGCGCCGGGACCTGGTTACATCAACGAGACACCAGAAATGTTAACTGATACCCCAGGAACTAACCGCCGTGGACCATTTCCAGGTATGATTTTATTTAGTCATAATAAAATTGAAATTGAACCAAGGGACATTTATAAATATGTGGAATACAGAAAAATCTTTTGAGATCTATGTATTTTATTTTATATTTTAAATTAAGGTAAACAACGTGACGCATTGCAAATACTGAGAAGCTTAAATCAACTCATGCAGAATCGTCAGCAACTTTACGGTGAGTTCCATTGTTTTAGTTTTAAACCTGGTTATATTTTTGTCTTTTAACTGCGGTTTAGTGCTTTTTTTTTCATAATATCAAACTATTTGTTAATTCTAACCACTTCTCATGCTATATTTTTACATTCTATCTTGTAAAATTAGAACGTATCCATTATAAATGTCATACACTATCTCATTAAATAAATCTAAACAAACTCTTCGCTTCTTGGCTATAAGGTTGCGATAACAGTATATTTAGAGCCCAATATCCAGTTTGTTTAGATTTAGTGACCTATGTAAGGATATCGCGATAATCCTTAATAGTCCAGTTAAGGCATATTCATTTAATAAATGGCAAACGTTGTCCACAACTCAACCAGTGAAGGTCACTACTTACTATAACTTATATAAAAATTGCAAGACATTTTAAATTCAATCTACTTTTATTAGGATACATTTCTATGTATCATATGTAAAAAGCTTAAGTATGCAGACTGGTTGATATTGGGTTGAAATAAAATGTAAGAAGGTATTAAAATAAGAAAGATAAAATTAATTTCAGTACTAATTAAAAACAATTTGCACTTGTGTTAATTAAAATAATAATTGACATCAATTTGTACGCCACGTACAGAACTCACCTCTTAATTATATTAATTAGTTTACAATTAAATCAATTTGTACTACTGTTAATGTTCTACTAAGGAATAAATTATTTCCCAATAATTGTATGTTTACCGTATTTACACTGTGGAAATATAACTATTTGATTTGGTAATTTAAAGGAAAGCTCAAAGCTTCAGAAGATATCATAAAGATAGTGATTTTTTACATGATTTTAAAATTTACTGCGTAACCACTTTTGAAAAAATTGCTTACCAACATTCAAAATTAAATATCAATCAGAATAATCGAAAAAACAGACGTTAGATATGAGTAAAGAATTATTGTATTTTATAATAGGTTTACGAGATCCTACAGATAACTTACAGGACGACATGGACTTCGATGATGATGAAGAAGGAAAAGCAATTGTCGGTACAATTCTGTTCAAGTCAACTGAATCTTTACTAAAAGTAAGCTTTTTATTTATTTCATCACACTAGAAGATATAAGATTTTGTAGAAATAATAATAATAAAAATAATAATATATAATATAGATTTTGTGCGCGACTCTGTCCGTGAGGAATTAAGAAAAAAAACTCAATTAGTAGCCTATATGTTCTCCCAGACTATGTTCGAAATCTGTGCCAGAATCTTGGCTCTGGCCGCGCGGCTCTGGCCGCCCACAGCATCTTTTGTTTGTCACTTCACAGTCACGCGTCTTCAAGCTAAGTGCGAATAGGCACTTATATCACCGTGTAATAACTATTTCTCTTTATCCTAGTACAGAAATTACATTTAGTTTTCATTTCTTATTTTAATAGTTATATATTTTACTAATGTTTGTTAGAAGGTATCTCCGGAACCGCTCACCGGATCTTGATGAAATTTGACATAGATGTGGAGCATAGTCTGTAAGAACACATAGGCTACTAATAAAGTATTTTATTTAATTCCGCGCGGATGGAGTCGCGGGCGTCAGCTAGTATAAAATAATTTAGCAAAATTTAAATATCCTTTTCTATCTATCTATGTATCGATGTTTAAATTTGTGAAAATTTTAACATTGAGTTGGTTGACATTTTTATGAATAAGAGAGTAGAGAGTGTAAATATTATGTTGTTAGCTCGGCATAGCCTGTCCTCGAGGTACTTTGGCGTATATCATCCAGGAGCAAGCTCTGCTTGTTCGTGTCAACAACGGCTGGCAATATGTAGCGGTGAGCAAAGACAAATATCTAAATGTACTAGTACATTCTTATTTCGAATATGTCTTCAGATAAAAAATACACTTAAATTAAACTTGATGAACATTACTTTGTTTAGATAGATGTTTGAATTTTAATTTTATTAATTGAATTTTTGTATATACGTCTAAAGAAATTATTTATTTCTAGAATTATTATTATTTTGTTAGTTATGTTTCTTAACAAGATCTCTTATAACCTATAAAAGGTTATTTAACCTATAAATAACCTTATAACCTATAAAGAGATCTTTCATTAACTGTTTTTCAATTTTTATACATTTTAATTTAAATTACTCGGAGTATATTATCTATTTTAAATTACATCGGTATTGTAGATGGGATCACTATTGGCAATACAATCATCTTCTAACGGTACTCCGACTAGAACTCCGCTGCAGAATATTCTGGAAACTTCAAGTCTTGTGCACCATAAAAATCCCGCGGGGGAAGGTCCAGTGGTAAGCATGTTACTTGTATACTTATCCCACTCATTTGGAGTCGGCGCAGATGGTTTTATAAACCTTAATGTTTTGACTTAATTTTTACGGCTGACCCACTGCCTGTCGCTAACCATAATTGGGAGCAGTATTAAAAAATCTGCGACTCTTGATCTGTAAATGGTTCATACAGTGCGATATATAATTTGAACTATTTGGTAACTAATGTAACGATATTTGTGATTTCTTTAGGGTTTTGAGTTTCTGCATTATGTTTGATCATTTTTTTAGTTGCGTTTAGCTGCATTAAATGAACCGCACACGGGCGATATGCACGGCGTCAGCAGTACTAACTACGAGTGCCGGAGACAAGCGCAAAGAGCCGGTCTTGAAGGGACTTTCGGAGCGTTCATATCTTCTAGGTATAACTTTGTTCTTTATGGCAATAAACTTAGAATTTTCATTTATGTCGAACGGTGTAAACACTAAGTAACGTACTACACTAAGAACCATTTATGCTGTTTTGTAAATTGAGGTTTCTTCAGTATTTCCTTAGAAAGATTAAAATCTACCGTTATTATAATTTATAACACGAACTATTTATTTAAATTAAAAAAAAAATAATTTCTGTAAAAGTATTTTCGTAGTGACTTTAGTTTTTTTCCAGAGTGCAAACTATTGATTCTATAGTGAGTTGGGTGGACCGAGAAATACCTGTAGTGAATACACGAGGCGACGTTTTGTTCAACTCATGGGGTGAAATGTTTGATGGATCGGGTGCACTTTTTGCACACGCTCCGAGAATTTTCAGCTTCAGTGGAAAAAATGTTCTAGTTGATCCGAACTGGTAATTGAAAAATGTACTTTTTTACTTTTAAAAATGTACATAAATAGGTTAAAAATGTTTTATATGATATTTATTTGTAGGCCAACAAAAGCGGTATGGCATGGTGCTGGACCTAATGGGGAACCCGCAATGGACGCGTATTGTGATGCATGGCATAGCAGTAGCGCTGATAAATTTGGATTGGCTTCATCACTACATTCGAACAAACTTTTAGACCAAGAAACGTAATTTTTTATAACAACTTTAATACTTTACTTTTACTGATATCAGTATACAAAATAGTAATTATTTGTCAATTTTAATTTTAGATATTCGTGTAGTACGCGGTTGATTGTACTTTGTATCGAAGCGACTCCTGCAGATACAGTCAGAAGAAAAAAACGGTCCAGGTATGTGTACTTGCAACTAAATATTTTCATGTATTAATTACTGTTCAGCGATTCGTAAAAGAAATTAAGTTATGGCAGGTTTCTAAGGCTTGTTGACGTCCTTAGTATCCAATACAAATACCTCTTTAGTTATAAAAAAAATCAATCAAAACGAATATTTCAATGCAACAAAATTTTCAAAAGTTTAGTATGAGTGTGCACAGAGATATTGATGATATTAAATTTATTACCAGGTTACCAGTGGGTGAAAAGTTGCGATTACTCAAGCCGGTAGAAGACAGAAATAACAGCAGACAAATTTTATAGATAATTATTTCCAAATTAATTAATTTGTAAGGCAATTTGTGAAGACTGTAAATATTTTAAATATAGGTTAAACAGAAATCTATCGAAGCAATGATTCCCGTGGAGCATAATGACAATATTCAATTGATCACAACTTAATGAAATATAAGTAATTGTAATTTATTAGAACAGTTTTCAATGATTCATAATTTTCATGAATAATTCATCATTATTTACTTATGTAAAATTTCTTGCTTAATTAAGTTGCTTTGCATTTTTGTGCAAAGTATTTTTTTTACAAATCAACTTTGTACAATAAATATTTAATAGATGTGTATACATTATTTTATGAGTTTAGGCTTAGGATATTTTTTGTTTCGCGCAGATGAAGTCGTCGGCAACCGCTGGTTTCTAATAATTGTGAATTTAGATAAAGTTTGAATAGGCTCATACAATATGTAAATATGTTACTTCGAAAAACTGCAATAATTTGTTCAACAATAAAAATGGTCTCCTCTAGTAACGTTTGAAATCACCATATTTTGCGTTCATTTTTATGTACATGTACATAGCTTTTGTAATTATAATTAGATTTTAGGTACGAAGATTACAGTACATACTTTTTAATTCCGGAAATTTTTGGAATCTCTCATATACATTCAGCTTTATGTTTTAACTATAATTTATTTTAATTATATTTATAAATTTATAATTAAATAAAAAAATATGGAAGTTTTTTCAATAATGATTAAGTTTTACCTATTTTTTTTTTCTTTAAATTCTTGTATTATTTGCCATCTATTTTATTATTGGCCTATTGTAAATAGACGGATTTTGATATTTGTAAGTAATTTAAGGCAACTTAAACATTAATAAACTTCATTGAGGAGTTAGTAAAAGACATAAAACAATATTTTATAGTTGTAAATAATTTCAAATAATCTTGCTGTCAATACTAGGATGAAGAATACTGCCATTTTGGTAATGTAACTGTAGTGGTTTATCGATGTATTATATTATTATTTTTTTTACTTTTACTTTCAATTGGTAATATAAATGTAGTTTGTATTGCGAAATGAATCGAATGTAAAAATGTCATTTTAAAATTTAATCCGATAAAGATGATATTGTATGTAAACATAATTTTACTCGTTCTTTAAATGTTTTGCTGTCGTGGCTTTTTTTCGTTATAAATATTGTATTTTTTAACCTAAAAGTTGTTTGTCATGCTAAGATCTGTGATATTATGTTACGTTTAATTCAGATTTGTGGTTACCCCAAGTAGAAATTATTTATATTTGTTTATTATTGAAAATTAAGATTTGAAATTTATTTCATGTATAGGCCTTGAACCTTTATTGTACTTTAATGGTACAGCTGTTTTAAAAATAAACGAAATATGTTTAATTGAGTTCTGTTTAATTTTTATTCCTTTAGAAAAAAAAAACATATATCATCAATAATAAAGCAGCTATTGCAATACTGGACCAAAACTAAAAGTTATGTTGTTTATTACTGTGTTTTATAAAATAGAGTCCAAAAATAAAGATACAGTCATACTGATTTGATAGACGATTGATAAATAGAGTTGCGAATCGAGTTGCGCCTAAACCAAAAAAAAATACAAAGAGGTTTTAATGATTCAAACAAATTATAAATCATTATTGACTTTCTAATTATTTAATTTAAAGGGCATTTGCAAACTTTTTGTTACCAAACGCATGTAAATTGTATTTTTTAAAAACAATCGAATCGTCTGGTTTGTGTAAATTGAGAATAGAGTCGCGTGATTTGCGTCCCACGCGTGCCGGCACACGCAAATTGGATTACACCGTACGGCTGAAAGGACTAAAATGTTGCCAACAGATAAATTGCTTGTGTCAAGTTAATAGCAAACATTGGGTCAGATGGAAATCGTTAACTGGACTCTAATTGCTTTTACGCGTCGCAGAGACTTTAATTTCATCAATTACCTTTTGATTATCTTCGTTATTTTTGGTCCATTAAATAACAATACATATAATTCTAAAGGTTCATTTAAATTATGCACCTTTCTTGTTTGTTGCATTCAACTAAATAGAAGAAATAAACATACAAGATGGTCTAAACAACACGTAACATTCTTAATGTTACGTAAGTTTTAATGCAACATTTCTTTGAGGTAAACAGCACATGCAATAATTTCATAAGTATTCTGAAATTCACTAAATTTAAAATCTTAAGTAAGATATCCTGAGATTCGCCTAAATCTGAGATGTCACTGGATAAGGATATCTCACTCATAGAGGGACGGTCTGGATAATCTCCATGAATAAGGATGTCTCACTCATATAGAGTTGACCTGGATGATCTTCCTGGGTAAGAATATCCCACTCAGATAGGGTCGGTATGGATAATCTTCGTGAATAAGGACATCTAACACATATGGGGTTGGCCTGGATAATCTCCCTGGATAAGTATATCTCAATCATGTAGGGTTGGACTTGATAATATCCCTGGATAAGGGTATCCCACTCATATAGGATGGACAAACCAGGTTTTCATCCTTCAGATCGATCTTTCGACATTTCAATAGTCACTTCCTTCTGAATCATGTTATCTTTCCCGCAATCCATTCTGAGATTATAAATTGAATATTTAATTTTTAAAATCATTTTACAAGAATTCCTGTTTGTAACAATCGATTCGCGAATAGTCGTTTTCCATTTTTAAAGTCTCGCATGACTACGAGCAGTTGATTTTCAATTCGTGACCACTCCGACAGGTGTGTTTACAGAACATGCCTCCAGCGAACAGTTAAAGTTAGATTGTACACGGTTGTATTCAAGTGTACTGCTTCGTGTACTAATAACAGATTAACCCACAATAATGTTCGAATTTAATCCTTGGCAATATGTTACATAATACTTACAAAGCACTTTGTATAATTTAAATATAGAACAAGAGGTTTGATTCTCCCTTCGCTCGAAAGGTAGAGGAGAGTTTGTAATTTTACAATTGTAATTGCTAATTCTTTAAAAATTACACAAAAAAAAAAATTTTAATGAACATATATTGTTTTAAAAAAGACAGTAAACGGGTTTGCTTAGATAAGTTAACTAATGTGATAACATTCCAAATCCTTAGCTTAGAAAGGCTGCAAGTTTAATAAAAATGGTTATATGCCTGTCATATTAAATCCATAGATTCAGCCAACTTTTATGAAGGTAATACTTAAATCATATATATGTCATGTTAAATTAACATTTTAAAATTTAGGAATCTTATTATAGCAGCATATCTTCGGCAAAGCTTTTTAAATACACTACCGAAATTATGCGAATTTTGGGCGCTGGTGCATTGCGGCAAGCGAGCGGCGGATAAAGGTTCTTTAATTTAAACCTCATTTAAAATTATAAAATATAACAAACGAATTTATATTAAGTAAGATTAATAATATAAGCTACAAAACCTGCCTTAGTTTATTTAAAGAGCCCAATCTTCATGCACTTCGCTAATAAATACAAGCGTTAGAAAGAACCTTCTTTCTAATCTAATTTAACCGATAATGAAAACCATGGAAGTATGATACGTAAAAAATTTGTTATCGTTCCATATCCCACACAACATTGAATTCAAAATTTAAATTTTCATATTTTATAACTTTTGAATCCGGAAACATGCTTCATTATTCTTTTTTTTTTTGCTCATATTTTTCTAATATTGTTCTATACTTCTAAACTAGTAATATAAAGAAGAATTTGGTTGTTTGTCTGTTTGCAATTAATAGTGTCTGAAACAACAGAATCGATTTGAAAAATTCTTTCACTGTAGGGAAGCTGCACTATTCCCGAGTAACACTAGCTATACTTAATTTTTATAAGTAGGTTTTGTTAATTCTGCGCGGACGAAGTTGCGGGAAGCAGCTAGTAAAACATAAAAAATAGAATACATTCTACCACAATAATATTATATTCTTCGTTGTATTCTCTGTAACAAACGGTAATATTGTATTTTTTGTCGACCTAAATCCGAGTTAGGTAAACCTTTGTTACAAGTTTATGATGTATATTTTACTAAATTAATAATATCATTTAAACCTAGAACTGAATTTTTTGTACAATTATCGATTTCGTTTTGTTGTACTTTTTTTATTACGATTGTTATTGTTCTCTAAGATTGTTAAATCAATCTTGCCAGTATTATTTTTACACATTTGTGCATTATTTTCAATTTATTTACGAAGTTGTTAAAGTGAATTTGCAATAGCAAAACATTGTGTTGTTTTCAATACATCATCTGCACGGCTATGATAGATTGCAGCGTGCCTTTGCGAAATTGTTATAATATTTTCACGTGCAATTTCGATTTGTGAGAACATTTATGATATTGAGTTTCTTGGTGCAATTATATTGTTAATAATATCAAAATGCATACCTCGCCATATAGGTTTCCTACCTCGTTTAGATCAAACGTCTAAATGAAATAAATAAAGGAATGTCAAATTGAAAGGCGGCCATTACAGTATTTCATTTGCACACTTATTTTGCGAAATTGGTGACATAAAATGAAATAATCTATCTATATATATAAAAGAAAGTCGTGTTAGTTACACTATTTATAACTCAAGAACGGCTGAATCGATTTGACTGAAAATTGGTGGGCAGGTAGTTTAGAACCAGGAAACTGACGTAGGATAGTTTTTACCCCGTTTTCTATTTTTTATTCCGCGCGGACGGAGTAGCGGGTAATAGCTAGTTTTAAAATAAAATTAGCTGAAAAACGTATTTTACAAGAAATATATCTACAAAAATTCATATTGAGGATAGAGCGAAGTAAAAGAAATGAACAAAGAAAGCTGACCTCACTACCATATGGGAAAGAAGCTAGAAAGAGAGGGAAATTCATAGAGATTTCCAGTAAAAATAAGTATAGGTTTTTTAACAACATTAAATTTATGAGTAAACTTACATACTTTAATTACCCTGGAGCCTTGATTAAAATTGTACCGTGGTGTCACAAGACAGTCTTAGTGAAGCGACTCATGAATTTTTTATGCTCCTGTCTGACTAAAATTCAAAGAGAATTTTTAAATTGAAAAAGAATGTTAAACTTTGCAATTTTTATTACCTTCACTTTTAATGCATTGTACTTATTTTCTTGTTCTTGTTATTTCCTTACATATGTACATTTTTTTTCGACTTTCTTACGGTGAAGGAAAACATCGTGATGCAATCTTCACATATCTGCGAAGAAATTCCAAGATATGTGTGAAGTCACCCAACACGCACTTTGCCGTGTGACTGACTATAGCCTAGTCACCCCTAACTTAGGGTAAGCTCCGAGTCCCTTAGTGCGGACGTATAGTGAGCTGATGATGAACGTAGTCCAATTAAAATTATAATTAGGAGTGGATCAAGCTGTGGTTATAACATCCGAAGTAATTTCCGTATCGTGGTCACAATACATATCAAAACAACAGTTTTGAATCAGATTTATAGTCGATTTTCATTTGAAGGATTTAAATAACGTGTCGCGCTGTGGTCGTGTCTGCGATTGCCATTTAAAATTACTCCTATATGATGAAATGTTGCGGCTTTATAACGTGAATTGTGACATCACGTAATTTACTTTACGCGCGAATGATCGACATATTATTTATAAAAATTGTTAAAGGACGTTTTAATACAAGATAGACTTGACTCACCTCAATCATCGTTCATTATTTTTTTTACATATACATTTTTATCATCATCTCCCTGGCCTTTTCCCACTCACGTGGGTTCGGCACACAAGGTTTTATAATATATAAACCGTTTTATAAACCGTTCCGGAGATACCTTCAGACAAACATCCATCCATCCAAGTAAACATTCGCATTTATAATATTAGTATGATTAAGTTTTATTTTATTTATTTCATACTTTTGATGTATCACTATCATGTTTCTTAAGTATAGTAAATAAATTAAGCAAGTACGTTAGTGGCAGTTAACTTCTTCATTTGAATAATTTGATATAGATATAAATTGGAGACGTGTAGTCATGTGGACATAAAACGTTTAATTCTCGCGTAATCCTTAAGACCCCTGACCTGGTGCAGTGGGATAGTTACTAATATATTGGATTAGAGAAGTCATTAAAAGATTTTATTTGTTAATCTTCACTAAGCCGGTAATACCAATCGTACTGATATTCGTTAAATCACATTATGTCCAGGTTAAGTCTCCATGTGTTCATCTATACAGTAGGCTCTCGCTGCTGAAACATGTTTTTGCAAACAGTATGGGACATATTATAGATGTAAATATGTTTCCGTTTGAATATTCCAGCAATGTAAACCCACTAGATAAATATAAATCAATGTTTGTATGTTCCTAAACCAATGGACAGATTTAAATCAAACTTTGCTACGACATTTTAAGGATGACAGAAAACAATTGTTCAAATTGAGACTGGCTTTTAATATAAAGAAAGGAAAATAGTGATTCCTTCCTATTTATCAACTACACACAAAGATAACGTAATAATAATCGCTAGAGACGACAATACATAAACAGAAATAGACCATGGTTATGTCATAAATCAACCACCTATAATAGTGTAAGGATCATTGCAATAGCAGTATTTTCAATAACAGGCTCAACAGCTAAGATATATGTAGTTAAACCGCATTATTCCTAACATCTAGCTATTGTCATAATATAGTTGATAATTTTCTTATTTTTCAGTGTATTTAAGATAAACCTGTGTAGTTAGTGAGACTATTATAATGTTTATAAAGTTAGCGTTTACAGTAAATACATTAGCTCTGACAAGTGTAGACACGCAGTCTGCGTTTAACACGACATTTGTTGTATTTACGTGGAAGTAAGAATGGGATAATTTATCTAGAAAGGGTATTGTAAAAGCTAGCACTACTGGGCGATCTATGAGAGTTATAAGTTTACCAATAATATTAAATTTCGTGAGTCATTAAGTATTTATGGCTCACCTAAATCCAGGCCAGTAATCATTTACCTTGAGGAACTGTTAACATCGATAACGACAGATTTGAAATTATTTGGTGTCGCCACCGGACTGGATACCTGGTAATGACCTATATTTCATAGTAAGAGAGAGCAGAGGATTAGGAAGTGAGTAGGGATTAAGAAAGAACTTTTTACACAGTCATATCAACAACATGTGACAAATTCTTGATAACACAAGAATGCTTGTAACTGTTATTCTTTTGTTTTAAAAAGATTTTGAACTAGTAATAAAAGCAGATAGCAATGTATAGACACACAATAAAATCGTAATTCTATCAGGAATCTGTTACGTAAGTGAAATGTAGGTGTGATTAAGAACACCCGATAAAGGTTCATTTCAATATATGGCTTCATTGCATTCTTTACGTAAAACTTTTTATAACTTAATATTATTGAAAAAAGAATGTTCTGTATAAAACAATATAAAAAATGTATGCTGTTTACATAAAATTTTACTATAGAATTACTGAAGATATTACAGTTCCTTTTTTTCAATTACATTATAAAAGGACGTTACAGTTTTTCTTGACAAAATAATTAATAATTACATAATAAGTTTTGCTGTTTGAAAATTTCACATTAGGACTCAAACTTATTCGTATATTTTATTATATTTTTAGATCAACTTAAAATATACCGTAATTAAATAAAGCCAAACATCATACCTTCCCCAAAGGTTTCATTTAATCCTTTTCAAATAAGTCTAAGGGTCCTTCATTAATTTGCAAGGACCGGCCATTAGTAAGTAAGGTGACGATTCTTTGAAGATTATTTATGTACATGAAACATACGAATTAGTCATATAACATATATAGAAAGCTAGCTTTTACCCGCGATTCCGTCTGCGCGAAATAAAAAAAACACATGATAAAAAAGTTCCTATGTCCGTCTCCTAGTTCTAAGCTAACTCCCCATCAATTTTCAGCTAAATAAGTTCGACCGATCTTGAGTTATAAATAGTGTAATTAACACGAATTTCTTTTACATATATAGATAGATAGACAAGATTATTTAACATTAGCAGTTACTTCCAACTTCATTAATAGTTAACTAATATAATGATAGTTATTACCTATTATTATCAGTTCTTTAAACTAATAAGGATAAGGTAAGATTATTTTACAATTTACCTTTCTTTAAAATACAACAAGAAAACGTTAATTTACATTTATTCAATATTCTACAGACATCGACTACATCTGTAATACCATATTCAGAGCACTCATAAAGATTAATTATCCTTTAAATATGTAAATCGTAACAAATTAGTTAAAAGCCTCCCATGTCATGTGGACCCTGGTTTTCTCAGAAATGTTGTTGGAATTTTGTTGCATGAATACACAGATCCCTAACTTAAGATATTCACCCTTCAAAATCTTACCTTTGAAATAATTTAACCCACAAATAAGAATTTCAACTATGCGAGCTGTCGGCTTGCCAGTTAACATACATTACTAATTACATTTTAGTGTATTAAATTACGCAAACGTCTTTGTATTAAAAAGAATTGTAATTCCACTAATCAAATTTTGATATTTCAATATTTAATTTAATTTAATGTATTCTTATAAAAAAACTAGCAGTTGTTTGCGACTTCGTCCGCGCGGTATTAAGAAAAAAATCTATTAATAAATAATCACCAGGGTATTAGTGTAGCTTCCCAACAGTAAAAAAAATTAAAATGGATTCTTAAGTTTCGGACCCTATTCAATGCAAGCAAACCAACAACACTTATTCTTTATAATATTGGTATAGAATTATATAACTTAACTAGCTGTCGCCCGCGACTCCGTCCGCGCGCAGTTAAAAAATGGGGGGGGGGGGGGCGGTTATGAAAAATAGATTTTGGCCGATTCTCAGACCTACTGAATATGCTCACAAAATTTCATGAGAATCGGTCAAGCCGTTTCGGAGGAGTACGGGAACGAAAACTGTGACACGAGAATTTTATATATTAGATGTATTTATTAGATCAATTAAATCTAAATTAAAACAAGGCGAAGCCAAACATCAAATTACGTTGCCCCTAAATACTTCGTTAAGAAGTCTAACATGACAGTTATACTTTTAGTACATTTAAATACACGTACCTCGATAAAAACCTTATTATAAAACTTACCCTCACCGGTTTAAAGAAATAAGACCTCCTACTATAAACCCTACATCGTTAAGAAAATTAATGCTCTTATCAGAGTCGTGAGGCCGAATATTTGAAATTAACAGAGGCCTCGTGTGACACGTAACCTTCGTAGGATAAACGTTTCACGTCACTCCGTACAATGGCCTGTCCCTTTAAATTAAGGCCCCTTCCCATAATACCGCCTAAAGGATTATACGCTAGTGTAGGTTGAGCACTTTAAACTGATATGTGAACCGTTAATTATGGGGATTAGTGCTATTTTTAGTGCTTTCGATACGGAAATTATGAAATAAAAACAGATACTTAGAAAACATAATGAGTAGGCTATGCGTTCTTCCAGACTGTGTTCTACATCATTGCCAAATTTTAGCGAGATCCATGCAGCCGTTTTGGAGATAACTTCTAACTATCATCCATGCATCCATCTAAACATTCGTATTTGTAATATTAGTAAGAATTCCTACGTCCAAAATATGTATTTTGTGCCAACATTGCATATCTTATGACACGATAGGAGGACGACGAGTCGTATAACACCTCACTTGTCAAAATTGATTCAGTCGTTTATGCTCTTAGCGGGCACATAGGAATTTCATACAAACCCACATAAATAAAAAAAACTCACAACATACGCTTGAAAATATTTTCGTCGGTGGGGTTGTAATGTTACTAAAATAATATGTTCGTAAGTTCCCATTGCCTAAACACCAATACAAAAACATATTTTTATGTCTTTTAATTTAAGAATAATAATAGGGACGACAAAATTTTTTGCTTCAGGCGGTTACAAACAAGGAAACATATAGATATCAACAGGGACATAGATAAATAATTTCTTAACCCTAACGCGTGCCATAAATGTAGTGGACTTGTAACACGTGACTAACATTAGCAGATCCTATTGTAAGTATCCCTTGAGGCAGCTGTCCCCGTTTTTAGCAATTCCGAATAGACTTTTCTAAGCTTACTCTTCACTGCACTATTGACTTTAGAAAACATTGAAATGACGGTTTCAAAGCTTTTTTTATTTGAGAAGTTTTTTTTTATTATCGTAAATTTAGAAAGAATATAGTACCTAAAATATTTGGTAGCCAGTATTGTTAGTAATTATAAATTAAAGTTTACAAGTATTAGGCTTCATTGGTTAATACATTATTTGAATATTTTAAACCCCTAAATATGGACCACCAGTATCAATTTAACATACTTTAGATACACTAACTTTTAGAACATTGTACCTCTAAGGCTAATTTACTTTGTTTCTTATATTCAACCTACCTAACATTTTTGTTTATTGAAATACGTAGAAAAAACAAATTAGAAGGAAAGAAATATTTAAATAGTCGTATTATCAGACTATCGCTTTGAAAAACTTTCCCAGGAATTAATTACTTCTTTTCTTGCTTCCCAACTTCTTTACAAAACGTGCTGTTAACTATTTTCGATTCGAGATTATTTTTATTAATTTGTAAATACATCTTCACCAATGCAGTTATTTAACAATGATGCTCGTATTGTAATCGCAGTATTTGTAATTATTTGAAATATTTACGCAATTGTTCAACTTCTGGTAACATTTAATTTAAATCTAAATAAATCAGTCACAATTGCGATGCTATTCAGAATAAGACCACACCCACGTCACGGCATTCTACACAGTATATGTTTTGATTTATTCACGAGAATTATAAACAGTTACAACATCGGGGACATTTCTTATCACACTGTATTAAAGTAAGTCACGACCTGTCACGCCTACTATAAATTATACACCACAATAATGTCGACACCCAAGAAAAATTTTTCAAGTCACCATCACCTTATTTTTGGCTAACCGAACATTTTTTTTTTCAATTAGTGAGTAATCAAGTTTTCATGAGTTTATGACATTGATTTTAGTTATTTTATAGTAGAAAGTGGGAAACAAGCTTTCGCTCGTCGAGGATCGAGGGCACCTGGTAGCCCTAAAATACAAAAATGACCGTTAATCATAAACAATACCAAAGTTACAACGTTGCAGAGATGTATAAAAAAGGATGTTTCCTTTTCCTATTTATACAAATCCACTTTAACTTTCAAACATTTTCCCCAGCTTAAATTATTAGGCTTTTTTAGGATTTTCATTATTCACACTTTGTAAAATCTTTGGCGTACTATTCAACTATGGTTTTGGGAAATGGTTTTGTTATGTTTTTGTCTCTACCCTTGTCATCGCAGACATCTGATGGAATTTTAATTCCTCAATAGATCAAATATTCAAGATGAATCTCACCCTTGAGGTGATTGAACCTTTGCACAGGAATTTGAATTATTGTAAATTAATTAAATACCTATGTCCCTATGTTACTTGACTACCCGTAAATTACATACAAAATTTAAAAACTGTACATTCATTTATTATTTAAATTTGAAAGAGAAAGATATTTTGGATTTATTCCTCCGTGTAGGGTTCGCGACAGGGAGGCGGCCGGCCGTAAAAACTTAAGCCGAAACTTCAAGGTTTATAAAACCTTGTGTGCCGACACCACGTTAATGGAAAAAGGCTAGGGAAATGATGATGAACGATGATGAAAGATATTTTGGATTTATTCAAGTAATCTTAAATTTTTGTGTCTGAAGTGATTCAGTATTATTTAAAGAATATTGAAGTTATAAATTACTTCCGAATCCAAGTTATAAATTGATTATTATTTATTAGATTTTTTCCGAGGCCTTTACGCATAAATATAACCATTTATATAAGATATTAGATAATAGAAATATTTCTTAAAAGCGAAGTATCCAGCCTCAATTAGTATTCTTTGTTACTTAATTATGTAAAAGGACTCATTTGAATTTCAGCTATATGTTCCTACAAAATTAACATTTTTCTTTAAAATAAAGAAAAAATATTCGTATATTTTTGGCCTATATCCAGCAGTGGGCAAAGGCTGATTATGATGGTGGTGTACATTTTTATATGTAACATAATATGTATGTTCATTTAAAAATATAATGTCAAGATGTCGTTTCCCATTGTAGAAAAGAATTGTATTATATTGTATTGTAACAATAGTAGAATAAAACAAGTATTCCTGAGTTAACTTTTCTAGTGTTACAGGACGAGAGCCACTTATTATACGTACTCTTATCAAGTTGTACCGGTTACGAGTCAATGAACAGTCGCTCCTTAGAAACGTGCCTTATCGCAATCTGTAATTGGCTGACTTATTCAGTCTTTGACTTCAATTTTTTAAGAAAAATTAGAAATACAACTGTACCAAATCGGGTTTTGCATATGTGTGTGTTGCGGGTGTGCATGTGAATAGGTTTGCATGTAAGTCACTTTTAATGTTACATTCTGTAGGCTAGCGAATGAGATTCGTTCAATATTCTTCCGTATTGTTAAGAGAGACATAGAATCTTAAAAAAATCAGAAGAACTAAAAAGAAGCCAGAAAGAATAAACGAGGTATGGGAAGTGATATTGAACAAAGGAATTCTGAGCGTCTCGTATTGAGTTGCGATTTATCCAATATATTTATGATACAAAATATAGTACCTTGGGCTAAAAATAACTGTACTTCACGAATTTTGATCTGTTCATTCAGTTCAATGATCTATCAAAAACAATATACTTGAATAGGCCGTAAGCTTTTGAGTGTAATATACTTTGTTTTATGTATAAAATCTTTACTGGTATTATAAATTACAAAGTGCCATGGAAGCCTACGCTTATTGCTACACACAACCTGCTACAAACGTTTAATATGAAAATAATAATAAAATTCCTCACAAAATTATGCCTTAGTTCCTACAATGTACCGCTTCCTATAAGTAATTGCTGAACATGAAGAGCTTATAGTGGTAACCAAAATTATGAGAAGATTTCGATGAATTCTTTTTAACTCTGCAGGTACACTTGTAGTCACAAGTTTACAAATAAATTTATGTTATGATTGTCATTAAGCGTTCCGCTGCAGTGCAAGTGTAAACAATCATTAAACTTAAGCAGCGGCCCGCACGCTCGGCAACGTGTGACGTAATCAGGTTATCTTTTTAAAAATATATTGCGAAAAGCTCGCAGGAAATCCGGACGACGATTATTAAATTTTGCTATCCAACGATAATTAAAAAAAAATTAAACTTAAATTATAAAAATATGTCAATAAATATTTTTTATGCAAGAAGGTAGGAAACGAGCAAGCAGTTTAATCCTCTTTAAAGTTCGCACCGAATCCAACTTTAAATAGTTGGTGATCCGACTTATCACAATTAGTCACATTTATTTTAACTATTGGTACTTCATTTGTTTTTATTAATCTAATTTAAAATGTATTGAAAAAAAATCAAACTGAAATTATCGTATTGATAATTTGACTCATGTAAATTTAACTGTAAATACCTAATCATAGTCACTTTAAGTTACGCACTTAACCAATTAATTTAATACACTTGAGATATTCGATAGGTTGTTATAGTTGAATTTTTAATAATTTTAACATTTTTATTCGGCAGTCTGTTAATACTATGTTATCTGTATTATGTTAAAGTTTAAGGTTTTTGGAAAAATCTTACTAAGTTTGGGAAATTTCAAAAATTCAGAGGTTCAGAAATTCAAAATTCAGGTGTGATTTTTGTTTGTTAAATCGTGATGAAGTAATAACTGTTTTCTTAAAAGAAAAGGCTAATGTTATAAGAAATATTAGATTAGGAAAATCGGGGCTTACCGGATATATATGAAGTTTTTTTTATATTTTCATATTAAGAAAAATAGATCATTTCGAACAACATCTTATCTCTCGCGATTACCTTAAGTTATTGAAGCGTACGTACTCAAAGGAAAGTCGATGTTCCGAAAAAAATTCATACAATGTTTATTCAATAATATTTTAATATTAAATAACATCAGAAGATCGATTACTGGGATCAAATATTGGCCTTTGCTTATTGTTCTATTTGATTTCACCTTTTGAACTTTGAAAGTTACATAACTATAAAGTTCATCACCTGACAACTGTTAACAGAAATAAAATTGAACTTTGTTCTTATTAATATTAAATACTTAGAGCTTTCAAGCTCTTATTTTAATTTAAATTGAATTTTACATAAAAGAACAAAATTAATTAATTGTAAAATTACACTTTTAAAGGAATAATACTATTTAAACAATTTGTTCTCGAAAAAGATCAAAAGGAGATTTCAAAGTTTTAAGAAATTAGCTCTTAATATTTAACCAAACAATCAAACTTTATGAAGAATTAATTAAGAACATGGCCAAAGTTTTATTGAAGGGTCTCGATTTCAATCTGTATGTAATTTGTTTTCGTCTATTGTTATAAGACAACCTAAATTGCAATAAATGAATTATTATTGTAATTATTACTAGCTGACGCCCGCGACACCGTCCGCGCGCAATTAAAAAAACTTAATGGGTTATGAAAAATATATAGTAGCCGATTCTCAGACCTTCTGAATATGCATATAAAATTTCATAGAAATCGGTCAAGCCGTTTCGGATGAATATGGTAACTACTATTGTGACACGAGAATTTTATATATAAGATTATTTAAAAAAGACGTAACACGTACATATGTATGTCTCTTAAAAAGAAACGTGTACGTTAATTTATAACATATAATGGTAACTTTACGAAACAAAGTAGAAAAGGGATTGTATGTAAGAAATATAAAAAAGGGTTTAACAGATGATATTACATCGTAAAAATATATTTAACCTACAAATTACACTGCCATAACTCGTGTATTATAACTTACTGTTGTCTCTATTTTTTCACAAAGTATAAGAGGGATAACATTTTGTTTTCTCATAAGTATATCTACAATAGAAACCTATACTATATGAAACTGATAACCGTCGTATGTACATCTCTTTGGTACGTCAAATTAAGCTTAGATTTGGCCAAATTGTGCCTTCTGTATATCCTTTCTTTATAATAAAAATATATGAAAATGAGATAATTATAATGTTGTAGTATGAAACCAAGTAAAAACGTGAAATTAACTAACTTTGTGCATTAAAGAAAGAATTATTCAAAAAGAAAATTGTCGATTTCATTTCGCCAGTTAACAAACACAAAGCTTAAAAACCATTTGCTCGTAGATTGAAATAGCCGCTTACAAAACTTTATCAATGTTTTAATTAATTCTTCTTAAACATAAAAGCGGTTGTTTAAAATTAAAGATATAACTTCGGAAAACTTAAATAATTCTTTGATCTTATGCTTCATTTAAATTAATGAATTTTTATTTTATTCTTTACTTCGCTATTTCTTTCTTTTTAAAATGTTTTATAAATAAACCTTTTAATATAAATAACTTTAAAATGCAAACTTCATTTATTTACAACTAGCTTTTACCCGCGACTCCGTCCGCGCGGAATAAAAAATAGAAAACGGGGTAAAAATTATCCTATGTCCGTTTCCTGGTTCTAAGCTACCTGCCCACCAATTTTCAGTCAAATCGATTCAGCCGTTCTTGAGTTATAAATAGTGTAACTAACACGACTTTCTTTTATATATATAGATTATTCTTTCTTTGTATTGTGTCGATAGTTACACGTCTTCATCGAGGGTCTCAGAATCTACCTGTTAGAGGTGACAAGGCCTTAGTCAACGACGCTGGCTCAGTGCTGAGTGGTTTGTTGACTTTATACTTCGCTGATTATGTAGGTTGTTTTTCACCGAGATATTTTACTGTATAACTAAAATTGTAATTATAAAATATTACGTACCAATAAAGAATACTTAAACCTTAAAACAAGTTACGTCTTAATAATTACACTTAAATGTACTGCTGATATTCTTACCCTTAGTCGTCAGGTTCCTAACCGCCCATTGCTTCCATTTCCACAATGTTAAGATTAATGTCACGGTGATGTAATTTTTCAAGAGAAAGTACATTAAGTCATTCAAGTATAACTTAGGTACCCTATTTATTTCATATGAATAAATTAACTTCAATATATCAAAATCACTTGTTAATAATATAAATTTACAAGATTCCGTATTCTAGTTTTAATCCTCTAATATTAAGAATTTATTTGAAAATATTTTTTGCCTATCTAGTACAAAATTATACGTAAAGCTTTTTTGGTTTCAAAGTTATAAATGTAGATGTCAAGAACAAAGCAAAGAGGAAGAGATTAACGAAGCTCTAGACTCTTATGAGATACCAGGTTGATAGAGTAAGATATTTTTAACAGTAAACCGTAGAATAACTCTTAAATAAAATCTAGGTAAAAACCGTGAACGTCATGTCTATTTATTAAAAGGTTTCCATTTATAACATAATGAAATTCATAAAAGGTATTAACCGCGAATTCTGTTACTATGTTTTCTATTTACGACCAAATGGAAGGCACAATTTGCATAAGCCGGCAATTTAATTTTACCTGTCACATGCCTTAATACCTCCCAGGTGTTTGTGTTCTGTTAAATAATAGTTTAATTATTTTACATGTTGTAGTGATGTTACTTAAGGTATTTTTTCATTTGCCCTTGATGATATTTTGCTTATGAAATGTAGTGCTTAAGTCAGTGTAGCTAAAATATGGCTAAGAGGATGGGTTAGGCGTGTTCTTCTTAGCGGGGAAATTACTGCGTCTCTTAATGTTTATTTATTAACATGTGTACGAGTAGTTCTTCTTTGTAACGAAACAGCGCCATCTATTGGCCGCGTTTCAAATAAATTTTAATTTGAAGTAAATAAACTGTAATGATATATAAAACACTTTCTTACTATAGAATTTGTCTCAAAAAAATCTAAAAAACGATGTAAGAATGTAAAAAGTCATAGCGAGTAAGATTTGAACTGTTTGTTTTCGCAATTTTTTTTAATTTCACTTCTCACGTTCACTATATGTGTTTTGTGCCGCTGTATTGTACCCTATGACGATTCGGAGAAGAAAAAGAATCCAATGACACCACCAATTGTCAAAATCGGTTAAGTCGCTTGGCCTCTAGGGTGACACAATAGAATTTACATATACACAAACCTACATACATAAAAACAAGCTGACATATGCCATAAAAACATTACCCTTTTTGTCAGTAGGGTAAAGAGAAAACGGCTTTAGGAATTACAGAATGGTAGTCGATTTTGAAATAATTTTTAATACATCTCCGGGCATTAAGAAAACATTTTCCTCAATTAGCGATCTCATGCTCTCCAATTTCTTTTTAACTTTTACATTATATTAGTATCTTAAAATAATGGCTAATAATGGCTTTAATGAGTCTACTATAAATTTTAAAAAAACGTGTTATTCTCTTCATTGAACAAAGAAAAAACGTAATTCTTATTTAATATCAAAATTAAAGTAAAATAAAATAATGTAATCATAAAGTAAAAAAACAAAAAATGTAATTTAAAACCACTTAGCTATATTCGGTGTTTAATGATGCATGAAGCTTAACTCCCTAATGTCTCCAAAACAAAACAGGCAACACGTTAATATTCTGTCATACATCATTTTTATTCAAATGAATAGCAAATGTATCTTTGCCAGATATATTCATGACATTATACTTAAGGTAAGTGAAATAAAAACATAATTTTAACATGATATTTATTTTTATTGAATCAATTATGATTATGAGAGAGGCACACGTCAAATATTATGACAAAACTGCCGCATTTCGGATATAAAGCGAACTCTCGAACCCTGGTATAATTAGCTTAAGATGGAAATACAACTGCATCTGTACTGTACCAATATACAGTACTTAAATGCTGTTTTGTTTTTATAAAACTTCGCGATTCTACGAGTAAATTTTGACTATTTAATTTGCACTTATAATTGAAAACAATCTGTTTGTTTGCATTGAATAGGCTCCGATACCACTGAACCGATCTGAAAAATTATTTCACTGTAGGCTATAACTTAGACTATTACTAGTTTTTTTTTATTTCGCGCGGACGAAGTCGTGGGCAACTGCAAGTCAAGAATAACTATAATTCTTAAAAAGTTATATTCTTGTATTCATTTCTACAAAATTAATTTTAATATCTACTTGCTTGAAATGCTTCTTTAATTGAAGTCTAGGAAAAGGATAAAAGAAATCCGATTTTAATATAGCACCTACTGCGTACTTTTTCCTTACTGAAAAGATGAAAAAGTGTTTCCTTATATTGTATTACGCTGACATATTAATGCGTATTTGCTGTCGTGTTTATCGCTTAAACGTATGTACGGCCTTCTAGGCAATATTTCCCTAGAATTTAATCCTTCGAGCAATTTCGTTAGATGACAATTTCCGTAGCAGAATTTACATGCTACACAAAATTTTATTTGCTAATTTATTTTTAAATTATACTGTCAGTCGAAATGATTTATAACCAGTTTGAAGCAGTTTGAATGTGTTCTAGTAAGAGATTTAGAAATTGAATATCGACCCAAAAATAGTAAATTCAAAATTGCTATCGACTTCAATGTATTTCACAATCTACACTATTATGGTGTGCAAAAGCAAGGTTAAACAGTAACGGCTATAGCTGTAATCTACTTTGATGTTTGGTTTGGAGGTTACCAGTTTTATGTGAAACTGTGTGATTAGACCTGTAGCGCCCCTTCTGTCAAGTGCCCTGGCCGGTCGCCCAGCTGTGCCTTACCCTAACGCTTACGCCGGTCCTGGTTACAGCTATAAACTTTAGATTTAGATGGATATTAAATTATGTTGCGTTTTCATTTCTATGTAAATCAGAGTTTATCTTTAAGTCTTCATTTATTGAGATTTAGTGACAATATCGATGTTACGAAATATATTGGTAACAAAAGTCTGTACTAACTTACACGTAATCCTATTATAAAGGGACGAAATAAGATTAGGTGAGACGTGTAGATCAGTGTTGGAGTAGACGCCTTAAATTTTATATTACGCTAATGGTCCATTATTTTGGATTCGATTATAATTAACATAATGGGATAGAACTTCTTAAACCATAAGGATATACTTTATGAATTACAATGCCATCTAAGGTCATTAATATTTTCGTAATGTCTATTCCATCTCAACAAGTCTTGACGATCTTCATTCAATGACTCTGTTCTTGTGTGATATCGGAGAATTTCATTTAATATAAATTGATTGTAAAACGTGAAGATAAAACCTTAAACGTATGCCACTAAAGTGTTTAACTTTTTACGATCCAACGATCATTAATCTTAGTTTAAAATATGTAATTTAATTTCATAATTAAACCTGCATATGAAATTTTTTTTAACTAGTAGGTTGCATTTTTGAGAGTTTAAATAAAATATTTTTGGCTGGAGTTATCAATTATCTTCTTTGGCGTTGTGCCCGTCGACCTGGAAGATAAATTTAAAATGAACAACGTACTGGCACACGGCAGAAGAGATAAAAATAGACAAAGGACAGGGGAAGGAAACCTGAAGTAATTCTTTGTGGTGGTACTAAATCTATGTAACGTAAAAATTTATTTAAAAAACACTATGTATGTTGTTTTTAAACTTAGGTCGACAGAAACCTTTAATTATTTGGTTGATTTGCAAACCACCAGAAGAAAAATATGCAATTTTCTAAAAAACAAACTAAGAAATAGATTTTTTTTTTCTGATTTAAAGTCAAAACATTTCAGAACAAACGATTTTAGCTCTGAAAGCATTGTATTGGTCGACTTTCATTTTTAAAACTGTAATACTAAAGACACAATAGCTGGGAGAGTGGACTCAGATGCAGAATGCGACGGATAAGTTTTACTTTTAAAAGAAAAAATGCTTCCTACGCGTTTCTTTTGTTTGTGTACAACTGTAAATGTACTACTACAACTACTAAGATATTTTATGTTTTTTTCATTATCTTCCAACCTTTTTCCCTTAGGGATGACGTCACAGTAACTACTCGTTTTCCATTCATTCCTATCAGATGCATCTGACACTGCACAATTCTTCCATAACTTCTTCGGAATTTCTCTACTTTTGAAGCAATCGACATTCAATTGTTACTGTGTACATTTTTTTTGTGTTACTTTAAAATGAAACAAACATCTGACTCCAAGAAGACATTCGTATGTGCAACAATGACGTTTTGTTTGTACGTCGTGCAGTAATCTTAGAGGCTCTCTACTTACAAAGGCAACGTAGGCACATTGTGCTCACAGGAAGTTGGATTCAATTATCCTTTGACGTGTCTAACAATGCACCCTGGATACAAAAGATTGCAATACAATCTATATTTAAAGTTTTATTTTATCTTTATAAAATGTACTTTAATCACGTTCTATTTGTAAAACCTTAAAGAAGACAACCTGAAAAAAAGAATTAAATGCGCCTGTAACCTATAATGATGGATAAACACGTATGGTATAATCCAACCAGTTTTTAATTTGGTGTTGAAAATAATCAAACAATAATGTTATATTTTATCGTTCAGCGTTTATATTTTTAATTACTGCTCGTATTGGATTTTCGCTCAGCAGCTTTTTAATAAAAGTAACAAAGAAAGCCACAATAAATATTATTTCAGCAACTGTTAATAATGTGCAATGAAAGGGGATTTCATTATTATTTTACAATTGAATTAATTTAATTTCGATTAAAATTAAAACTTCATTTTTGGATTAAGAATTTAAATCATTCGATTATAACACATTAATCATATTAACGTTTCTGATAATAAAGTACGTATTTATTGACAGCAGTTTTTTTATTTATTTTAATGTTTTTATTGTTTTCACTGCTCTACAAACCTATATGAAAACAATAAGATAGATATACAAGTATTTCGGCAGTCCAAAGCCACATTTAGTGAAATCTGTTATTAATGTATAAGTTTCGTTAATCGACTTACCGTTGGTTTTTAAAACCAAAATCTCTGTATAAAACATATCGTTTTCGTTTTAAACGAGGATTTTGATCTTAGAAACCCACCTGTTAGTCTTGGTGAATAATAGTAATTTGAGGTATAAATCTATCCGATGCTTGCGGATCTATCCTACTACTATTACGTGGTATACAAAGTTTCATCGAACATAACATTTTAGCAACAAGATATCTTGTGTCAAATATTCGAAATTAAACGGAGAGAGCAGAGTGCAGTAAATTATTCAGCTGAAAGCAAAAGGTATACAATTTGCATAAGCAAATTGGCTGCGACGTTGACAATAACCGACTGATAGAACAGTTGAGTGGGAGCAGACAACCTAGTGGAGCGATGAGCGACAACATTCTCCCGGCAGTTCAGTTAAAATTTATTACCTTCAAAATTTCAAATATTCCAGAATCATTTCACAGTAAAATACGTTCATGTTCAAAATTTACGTGTATGGCCGACTGCTAATCAGTATATGTACTTGTATGTCGGCATTTAGTTGGTTCCTTATTCAGGATTTTTTAGTAAAATTCCTTTTTATTTCCTAATAATAGTGACCTGCTTTTCACCGATCCGTGACAGGCATCAGCCAATATATTTGTACAAACACGTGTGTGCGTCGTATTTTTAAAACTTGTTTACACTGACTACAACTTAAGCGATACAGTTGGTGCATTTTTTTGCACTATGATCAACTTATATAAATAGTTTTTAATAACAACTTTTATTCTCGAGGGTTAGTAAACACTTTCAAGCATTTTCTATAAACACTTCTATTTACGACTAAGCTTGTTACGAGATACACTTTAAAAAGTTTAAGAGTTGTTACGACTAAAATGGTATTAAAGGTGCTAAAAATTAATTAATTTAAATGAGCACCCGTTCTCAGGTCTACTTTGTTTTAGGTTTCAGAAGTTTAGCGGAGCTTAAGAATTTTTCTACGCTCAGCTCAAAGAATAATTTATAAATAATTTTTAATTACATTTTATAAGTATGCTACAAACACGACTCCATAGCTTTTAAAGTAGCTGTATTAGCTGCATTCAAGATAAATTTTAGAGACTAGGATTTAAAATTTACTACTTTATACTTTATTTGGTATCTTTAAGCTCATTACTATATGAATGACTAGAGGTCACGCGCGACTTTGTCAGCGCGGAATTAAAAAGTAACCTATAATATGCCCGCATGCATACATAGCAAGCTACCTTCCCTTCCTTCTCTTCAAATTCCGTCCAGCTGTTTTCGAGATTGTCCCAAATAAATGCGGATTTGCGGACAGACTAAAAAAAAAAATGTATTTTCGTTTAGCTACAACATGTTTGCGAAATGTGGAATTTTTACGGTATTACATACATTCGCTCCAATTTTCTTAATTATATAGACATCGATAGCCGGATACAATATTCGGGAATGAGGTTGTTTGATTACTTCGTATATTATAGCTGTGCATGCCGGAAGCCTAAGTTTAGTCCTCTTTACTTTCCCATCCTTTCCTTGAAAGTAAGGAAGTGGATTTGACGAAGGACATACTGGGACATATTGGTAGGGGAAATATTCTCTTTCTATGCGTCCAAACATCCGTCGATTAAAGGTAAACGCATCTGCAATTGCGGATATCTATGGGCGGTACCTTCGCTATTTCGACTAGTTCTGGTGGCCGTCTACCTACCAACTTATAAAACGAGTATCATAATATTGAAAAAAACTGTTGGTTTCGACTACAGTAATAGTTGTATTAATAAATATTGTATCTTCTTCTTTATCAAAGGTAATGAATATGAATGAATCACAGTGGTGGAGTTTTAGACTAATATTCAAGATTAGTTAAGGAAATTAATTTCCTTAACTTATTAAATATAAGGAATCTTAGAAGAGCGTTATTCCTTCAAAATGTGCATAGTTACATAATCTTTGGTTTTAGGTACATTGTAATACTCTTGTAATATCTACGTGCGATTAAATATGATTTATAATCCATGACGAAGCTCTCCCTAATTCCAGGGAGCTTATTCAACTCCGCGTCGAGGGAGTCACTAAGAGCGTGAAATTAGTAATTAAGAGTCACGTGTCGTATAACCTTCTAGGCTTTGAAATGTCTTCGTTCTCGGGGGAAAAGTTTCAGGAATTAAACATAAGTTTATTTTCTAAAATTTAAACCAACCATGACGATGAATATATTTCTATCGAAAATCACAAGAGAATGTTGAATGTGTTCGAACTTATTTTAGTAAGAGGAAATTTTTATTATAATATTTAAGATTTTTCTCAGAATCGTATCAATTGTAAACGACTTTAATATATGTTCAAGTGACGATAGTAAAATTACAGTATGTACAGCTAACATACGGTTTCATGGATGTTTAAATAATCAGATAAAATAACAATAACTTTTTTGTACATACGAGTTTGAAATATATAACACAAACTCTACCTACATTGTGTCTCCACAAAAGATACTGACAGAGGGCCGCTTTAATGGAATTAGTCGAGTACGACCTCTCTAGAGATCTTTACGAATTATTCTACATTGCTTAAAATGTACATGTGACATACAGAAGTATAAAAAAATACGTTTTATAAGTTTTAAACAAGGCATATGAGGTTGTTCAATGTGACTTGAAATATTACTTACGAGTGTAACACAGAAGTAAAGATGTTTGTCGAATGTTCTTACCAGTTGGAAGCGAATAACTAAAGAATAAATCGTTAACTACGATCCAAAAGAAAAACAATTATTCTGAAATTCTCTATACTATGTTTCAATATGATATTGGCGCCATCTAGTTTTCTTAAAACGATTTTTTTACCTTCATGGTACAAATTTACGCAAAAGTTAGATTAGAACTTATTTTTGGTATGTACGTAGTTATTGACATCATATTTAACCTTGAACTTAGCAGTAGTTGTACTATCATGCGATTGTCGTAGACGCCGCACCCAATTTACTTATGTAAATACAAGGCTTCCGCTTTGTTCTGAATAATTCATTGCGTAATACGTACGTTTGAATTCCTTCAGTTCTGTAAGTCAAAGTAGAATGGTCACGTCCAAACAAAGCAGTGAAAATATTAAAAAAGAACTCGGGAATTTTTAATAACAGCCAAAAACTGTCGATGTCGCTATGTTTTGCCATCTAGGAGCCTTTTATCTAGTCTATAAAGTATTTTGTTACATTTCTTACTATTTTAGATTTTAACAATTTTAACAATACACGTCACAAACTCAAACGCTACAAAATTAATAAAAAATCATGCCTATAGTATGTTTTCTGTGTGAATTTCTATTTCAATTTTACATTAAATATTGTTATAACCTATAGCCTGAAGACGTTGTTATACTAAGAGTACAAACCGTAGTGCGGAGTTCCGAGGTAATACCGCCACTTGGGATTAAAGACACGTATCTACAAGGAAGTTATATATATTTTCACAAACATATTCTCACAAGAGATTTCAAGACCACTATAGTTCTCAACTGAAAGCATCGTTTGTTAATCTGGTACTACAAAAGCTAATTAACAGGTTGCTTAATAAATAGAAAACCACCAATAAGTAATAATACGAAGATGATTCAGCATAATAGAGTAAAGAAGAGTATTCTGCGTTTTATGTGATAAGGGAGGTGCCATAGTGTTTTTTCCCTTCCCATCTTTTTAATATGAAAAGAATGGATAGGAAAGGAGAGATTTACGGGGGAGAAGGTGATTAAGAAAGGAAATCTGCAAAACATTATGCTATCGCAAATATTTGCTAGGACATTATCCTAATTCTTGATTTAAAAAATGGTTCGTTTGGCTACGCCAAATGGAAGTCCGTGATGTCTGCCTATCCCTGAGTTACAGGTGTGAGTTGTGAAGTTGATTTAAAAAAGTAGATTCTAACAACCATGTTTTCTCTAAACGGATGACGACCTTCTAATTATTTGTACAAAAATTATGGTACCTCATTAAAAGATGAAATAAGATGGAAAATAAGTGGGTACAGATTTCTTTTGATGTTGGGTTTGTTAATAAAGACCATATAAATATTTGGCCCCAAAATACGGTAATTTAGGTAATCTAAATTGTTAGGTTGTGTTTTTTACTAAGAATAAACCAGCGTGTGAACACGATTCCACCTGATTTTAAGGAATTAATGCCTATTGCATATGCCGATTTCAAATAAGAAAAGGGGACAAACGAGCAGCACGAAAAACAAGGCAATTGTCGACGACAAATACATACACAATGCCAGAGGAACTGCAGATCCGTTGCCGGCCTTTGGATGCCGGCATTTGATGGATTAATAATCTAACTTAGGATGACCGAATGACAACTTGGATATTAAATTGGAAAATTCGTCCTATTTAGTTGGAGTAAGTTCCTACTTCATACGTATAATGTTAGAATGTTTGCCAAAACATTGTAGCTGAAACATAGAGCCAAATGCTATAATAACGGTTGACATAATTTTAAAGGTATTAGCAAAATTTGGAACCAATGTTTGTGTTAAACTATAAATATTAGTCATGTAGATGATGACGTATTATGCCCTTATTGTTATAAATTATGTTTCATATTTTTATATTTAGGAAGAGATGATGCTACACAACAGTATTTTTCTTAGAGAAAATTCGTACGGGCGCTTATTTAACGCCGCGTTAAAATCGTCGATGGCGGCTCACGAACGATGAACGCTTTAAAATCCATCTTATTTCCTTCACTTAGTGTTCAAAATACAACACTGCGTAATAAATCGTTTTTTTTTTGTTTTATTATTTCAATGAAAATAACTTTGCGTTTTAAAAGCGCTTGCATATGAATAAATACAGATACATGGAAATGTATTTGTTCTATTTACGCGCGATAAAAAAGCGCCCGTGTGAATGTGGGCTTAAACAAAAAAAATCTTTTGTTTCTAAATCAGTTTTGGTTGTTTTGTTAATTTTTATTTTCGATCGTATACGATACATTTTATAAATTAATGTAAATCAATTTCTTTTTAGCAATTACCTTTTGTGTCAAAGGCTTTTTACGGTTTTTACAAACATCGCTTTGAACCTGAATCAACCATTGTCTAATAGCCACTAAGATTTATACAGTCCATTGGGTCTCAATAGTGATTATTACGTCAATTACGTATGAGAAAATCCGAGTGCTTGTCTATTACACATCACTAATATTATTAATGACCGCCGAAACTATTTAATATTCTAAAGAAATCTATCGGAAACGAGCTATTCATTTCTGAGATGCAATTACCTGTGTAAAAGAACCTTTATGCTTTAGAACTAAGTCTTGGACATCAATGAAGTTTGTGCAAGTGTACGAATATTTTTAAATATTACAGTTATATTTACCGTTAGTTTTCATTGCCGAAACATGTTGTAAATACATTTTTTTCAAAGACAATTAAAATAATGACAAAATTTTTGTATAAATGTGTCTGCGTCATACGTTGCTATAGGGTTAAGATTGCTTCTGCCCTCTACTTATGGTGCTAACGTGAACATTATACTACAGATTTTATAGCCATCTATAAAGTCCGAACCCCGCCTTTGTGAGAAGCACCGTTTGAATTTAATTAATAACATTCTACGGTCGTCTACAGGTTATCAACAAAGTTACTCTCTTTACAGCCCGTTAAATGTATTAATCTCGATGTGGGAAGTTTCAAGAAGCGATTATAAATGTCGCCGTAACGTTTCTTTAGTAAGTAAATGAAATTCATACAATCTACATTTTCAATTTCTTCTCTAATATTATAGAAGATTGAAATTTGATTTAATTTACCAATTAATGAAATCTATATATATAAAAGAAAGTCGTGTTAGTTACACTATTTATAACTCAAGATCGGTCGAACTGATTAAGCTGAAAATTGATGGAGTAACTCCCTTTAGCTTAGAACTAGGAGACGGACATAGGAACTTTTTTATCTTGTGTGCATTTTTTTAATCCGCGCTGACTGAGTCGCGGGTAAAAGCTAGTTGAACATAAAAGAACAATTTTTGTCCTCTTTTCCTTTTCACTCTTTTCTTATTAGGAAAGGATGGGAAGAGAAAGTGAATTTAACGGAAGAGAGAACGCGTAGGAATAGGAAATATACTCTTTCTGCGCGTCCCTTCTCCGTTAATTAAAGGTAGGCAACGCATCTACATTTGCTATGCAGATTGGGCGACGGTCGTCTCGCTGTTTTGGCGAATCCTGGTGGCCGTTCGCTCGTTTGTCACCTTTTGATGTAAGAAAAATCACTCGCTTTTTACTCAGAGGTATTAGGTAAAGATTACGGGTTTCTAATTGGGACCATCCTGCCTTTTCTGCTCCTTTTCTGTTAACACATATATACAAATATCTCGTTACTTATAGGTACTTGCTATAATAATCAATAATTCAATTAAATATTCCTCTTGAATTCAAATAGCGTAATATTGTACCTTAAAAAGAAAGTAATCAATAAATTATACATCAAAAAGAAGTTTATAGAGATTGGCCGACTCAAAATATAATCAGAAATCCTTTAAGCTTGTCCACACTTAAGATAAAGCCCCGGCTATTCTGAAGACTTAGCCGGGAATCTTTATGATACCTTCGGGCCTTTCTCCAGCAATTTGTCGCGTTGCCTCGCTTCAGAAAATACGTGTAAACTATACTAGTGAAGCGTTACATATAGAAAATGAAATAGCTGCATAGTGAAATAGTATCACTTTTATTTATTTATATACGTTAAAAGTATTTTTACTGGTCGATTTTCAGTATATCAGAAATGCTGATGGAAAATTTTAAATCACTGAGCTTAATATCGAATAGCTACAAATTACTTCGTAGAATTTTGAATAGCATTTAAAACATTGTAACGTAACATTAAACGCCAATAACGTAATCGTTGAAGGTGCAGACTGCCGATCTTGCAGTCGTAAATTTGAATATCACCAGTCGACTATTTTTGTGATCTACTAAATTTTAATACCACTATTTTTAATGTAACTTGTATACTTTAAATAATGTCGAGAAAGTGATACTTAAATGTCTTTTTTAATTTAAACCCTATGATAATGTTTCATCATACGCACTAACAAAAATAATGGTATATACTTTAGCGATATATGTTTATAATATGCTGCAGAATTTTCGTAAATTCGAAAACTTCTAACATAAAACCTACAAACTTTGTTGTATGTTTTTTTATTGATCATAAACAAGCATTAACAAGAACACATTATTAAGGGTTACCTTTACGTACTATAAAATATTACAATACCGAAACATTATTTTATTTTATAAATTACACTAGTAAACAAAATGGGATTCATCGTTGGTTTGTGAGACCAAAATCCCTGTGTAAAACATATTGTTATCTCTGTTTTTTTTTTGTCAAAGATACGTTTTATACAGTGCTTTGATCTCAGAAACCAACGATCAGTTGATCATAATTTTATTTCTCTGAATAAAAACTTTTACTGATTATTTCTCATAATTAGTTGTTATAGTTATGCTCCAAATTCAAAATAATGTGATACATTTTAAAAATATCATCAAATTTTTTTGTTTTTAAATTAAAGTTATTTTTGATTGTTTATCTACGTATTTAAAAATTAATATATGTTTTTCGTTAAAGCCCAGTTTTACTCAGCTATATTTTGTTAGGTTCAATGGGACAGTATTTGCTGTAGGAAAGTTATTGGGTCCCCTTTATACTGGGGTCATGTCAGGTAGACTGCTTGTATTGCCTATAAATTTTTCATCGTCAATTCGTGTCAGAGCAACACCTAGTCTTCTTTTACCTTGTTTTTTTACTGGATATAATTTTGTGTAACTCTGGTAGCAATTTGCTTAAATTCTCTGACACAATGATAATTACAGAAATAGCATATCTTATCTTTTAAAAAGCGACAAAATCAACATTGAATAGCGACAGCATGTCGCCAATATGGAACATACAAATAAAGAAACTTTATAGACTCTCAAATGTTTTTATTTTACAAAAACATTACAATTGATATTTGAAAATAGAATTTCAAGTTAATATCACGATGTATTTATTTAACATTTCTTATTTTTATTTTTTATAATCTCGTTAAAATACGATATCGTGAATTCAATTAAAATGTTCATATTAATGAATGCAGAGAACCAATTACAAAGATGGATTACTATAACTGCCCGCGGAATTGCACTTCAATTTGTAGATCGATACATTTTAATCCCTTGTCAGAAGACTCGAAATTCTGAACTTGATTAATGTACGCTCTGATCCTTGAATTTTAGCAAATCAAATAACTGAATTATTTTTCAAATCATTGAAAATTTCGGTATCATAGATTTTTAGAAGGTATTTTTAATGCTATAGATTTAGTTAGTGTGTTAATTTAAATATAATTATTTTATGTATGTCACATATTTCAATTTAGCATAAGAGTATGCTGGAAATATATCAGATGAGTACTATCTCTATTGCTGATGATAATTATTGTTGATAGTGACCTATACATTCGGTTTCAAAACATGTCTAGAACTCAGTAGACTATATTAATAATTACAATTAATAAAAAAAACTGTAATCACGTGTTCGTATTCATATAACATTATATTTATTAATTATTTTAGTAACTGTTTATTAAGAGCTTGTGTTGTTATAATTTCTAGAAGAATACACAATAATAAAGATGAAAATAATTTTCTTAATAAGCTTAAGTTACGAAAGAGAAAAGTAAGAAGACAGTTAATTTGTACACACATAAAGAAAAATCAAATAAAAAATACAGATAGCTGAAAAATAATTTAAGCCACTGGTGAGACACAAATTTTTGTGAACCTTATTCATGATGTAATTTTTAGTAGCGCCCAGACTTCACAAAGGTAGCAACCCACAGCGCCATCTATTAGAAACTCATGGAAAATATAAATTCGAAATTAAAGGAAACAATTTCAGCTAAAAAAATTACGGAGCTGCTAGAGCTCGTTATTGCATAATATTATAAATCATATTTTTATAATTATTACCTGTGTATATAAAAATTATAATTCAATTGGAAATGATAACGTCGCACCATTAACACACATAGCGAGCTAACTTTGTACTCCAAACCAATAATTTAACTCAAAGTTAAACTCAATTAGCAAAGTTCTCCAATAAACGGTTAATTTGAAACACTTGCCTTGATTACTAGGTTATACTCAGAAGGCATGATTCTGTTAGCAGATTTCAATGTTACGTATTAATTGAGTCCTATTCGTATTACCTGTGAAATGCCTCACCGCAATATTGCAAATAAAATATTGGGCAATTGACGTAGATTCTAAAAAATACATAATTTAAGACTCAAGAGACTTCATATAAAAAACAAACATATATAAAAAAATGAAGGATAAAAAATCTGTTGCCTGATATACTAGCTAGTTAGTTATTCTATTTAAAATTATTTTAAATAATCATCAAATCGTAGTCTTACTTTTTAAGAATAAAAATTTTACTTATTCGTCACTATTTAAATTAACCTTTTCTTTAGAATTAACATTTTTCTCCGTTCAACGTATTTTAATATTATAAAAGCAAGTTTCTCCACTTTAGTTTCAGAGATAAAATTGTAGGTTTATGAAATACTTAACGTTGTGCAAAGGAACTTAGTCAATTTAGTCAAAATAAACCGTGTACTGTGCTTGAGTGAGAGATTGCTTTGCAGAATATTGCTTATCGCTTTATCTGAGGCTGCAGGCGTTGAAATACTGGCTTAGTGTAGTTTGATGGGTAACATATACTGTTTGTCCATTATTAGTAACCACTCTCTCAGAATAGTCTTTAATACTCGTAATACTAAAAAAGTGCGTCCTTTCGAATACAGAAATTTATTTTAAGAACGTTATAACCTTCTTATACAGCATGTTCTTATCCTGAAAGGTGGATGATCATATGAAAATTTTAAGTAACATTTTAACAATGTGTAATTAAATGTGTATAAAGGGAATAAAGAATCAAGTAAACTGTTTATCTATTATTTTTTTTTATTAAAATTATTCAACCAATATCAAGCTAAAAAGTAAACACGTTTGTGCATTCAACAATTTTTATGTAAAAATTGTTAATTGTTATAATTGTTGTAAATGTTAATTGTTAATAAAAAATTGTGTCATCTCTTTTATAAATTAGGCATTGCGTCAAAAAAGCGTGAGTCATCCACAACTGAAAGTTGCAAGTCAGTGTCGGTTCATAATTTTCTGTCACAAAAAAATGGTCGCTCAAAC
The DNA here is from genome assembly GCF_912999745.1 of Papilio machaon. Lineage (NCBI taxonomy): Eukaryota > Metazoa > Arthropoda > Insecta > Lepidoptera > Papilionidae > Papilio > Papilio machaon. The sequence goes on from NC_059997.1 coordinate 2,830,726, forward strand.
AAAAGACATGGTTGGGGTTAAAAGGAAGTTAATTTTAAAAGTAATTTTAGCTTTTGAGATTGAAACACAGAATTCTGTAGAGTACTTTTGTAAATACCTCTTCTATACGTTTACTATCTTTATATAAAACTAGATGTCGCCCGCGACTCTGTCCGCGCGGTATTAAAAAAAACTTTATAAGTAGCATATTTCTTCTTCCAGACTATGTTCTACAACCGTGCCAAATTTCATCAAGATCCGTTAAGCCGTTCTGGAGATACCTTCAAACAAACATCCATCCATCCATCCATTCATCTAAATTGTAAACATTCGCTTTTAAAATCAAAGAAATTAAAATCCATTCATTTCAAAGAATGTTGTTCATTTATGCTTAAAGAATTTAATAGAAATGCTTTTTTTCATCTTGCTCATGATTTTTATATAACAAGTATGGTAACTCTACTTCTAAATATCAGAGTTCTACTATAGGAAATAGAATTAAAGTTAATAATAGTACATTTACTACACTAATAGTACATGTACATAGACTACCGTGAATTCATAGACGGTATTATGTCCAAGAACTCTTATAACATTGATTTTAATAATAATATAATAATTTTAGTTATACTCGTATCATAATCTTCTACGAATTGATATGAGACTCGGAAAGATGATCTTGTATTCAACAATGAGTACAGGGCCCGCTCAAGATTATTTAGTAGTTCTAATAAAGGCATACCATTGTTAAAATCTTATTCATTAGCTATACTTTATGAATATTATAATACATTTCTTTGGAATATTATTAAAGTACCGTGCTGTTATTAAATTCTATATAATAATTTCTTCGTTTATTACGAGATATTATTTGATGGTACTATTATGAACATTCTTGAGTTGTTTTGTACTACGACGTGTTCTGTGTTTCAAAATTGAGACGTTATAAAACATAACACGCAGTATTTTCTAATATGGAAATTTATTAGTTGAATACATATGCAGTCATAATTAATACTTCAAACTTTCGTGGTTATTACTAATATACTGTTCGTAAGAAACGGGATTCTTACCACGATTAGGCTGTTTGAGCTCCCGATATTTCGGCACAGTTGCATGAGCCATGTTCACGGGTTGACTGGTGTTGTGCGGTAGTGTAAAAAATGTTAAAGATAGCCGTATCGGTCTACCTTCTTTCTGATTCGGCGACCACTACTACTGTCCGGGTTCTCACTGCACATTAAGTCCGCACTCGATGTTATTTTTTGTTGTCGACAAACTACACTCACTGTGTCCACATTTGTGCGTGTACTCGAAGTCTGATCTTTTTGTTTGATCATTTTATTCGAATTTCTAGGAAATACCATTAAAATAAAATTTTCATTATGTTTCAAAGTTGTTTTCCTCCAAATTTGTCCAAAAGTTGTTCATAAATTTTACGTGTTAACTCAATTGTCCAAACAACTTTAAAATTTATTCTGCCTTCATCGCGGAAGCTCATTCAAAATAATATAAAATGTTTGAGTATACAATAAAAAGGAAACCGCAGTTGTTTAAAGAAAGGAAGCTGAAAATTTTAAAAGTTTCAATTTATCTCCGGAAACTTTTTAATATTTGAGTAACTACCTGCTTTCCAGTCGAAATTTAATTACGAATATTGCTAAAGTTTAAACAGAGACTGGTTTGTTTCAATTAACTTCAAACGATTTCTTAATTAATATAACTTTTTTGGTATATTTTACTTCATTTATTACTTCTCGGCTATAAACTAAATTAAAGTCTATAAATTTTTATAATTTTATAGTGTGAGACCACATACCATACTAAAATATTTTTGGCAACGCATCTGCAGTATCTCTGGTGCCGTGGCTGTCCTTACCGCTAATCCTTTGCCCTCATTTTAAAAATAAAAATTATGACTGATATACCTAATGAATGAACAAATTTTACAATAATTTCTTTGATTAAGAGTCGAATTTAGAGGTATCAAATAAAATAGATCAGGTTGTAAGAATTTTACGGAAGATAATAATTCAAACAACAAAACAATGATTTCTAACTTGTGAACATATACAATTCATCTACCAATATGTCAAAGGATTTTCAAACTATAAACTAAGAATCTCCTTTAAGCTACATAAATCTAAGGTTAATAAACTCGTAAGAGAAAACAAGCAGCAATCCTTTAAGCTTGTCCACACTTAAGACGAAGCCCGGCTACTTTGAAGAGTTAAGTTAGAAATCTTTACGATACCTCCGAGGCTCTCTCCTGCAATTTGTCGCGCTGCCTGCTGGTTATATTTATAAAGAGGATAGTCGAGATATTGTTTAAATTTATTACATTCCAAAGCTTAATAATACAGATTGGCAGTTTAAATGTGATTTATTAATGAAGCTGTGCCCGTGACTTCGTCCGCGTAAATACCGTATTCGGGTAGAATTTTTAATGACTTCGTCTACTTGTTTTACTGAAAATTATAAAATATTTTAACAAAACATATTAAACTTACAAAACATTCACTTAACCTTACATATCTTACATATTCTCATAGAAACTTTCATCCCCTGTGCCCTATTGTTATTTTCCATCCTTCAGGTAAACATTTGCAAATTTTGAATATCATAATAATTTTTATCAAATTCAAAAATAAGATTCAACTGTAAATATGACGATACTTCAATACAAATTTCTTTTCGTTTTTTTTTGATATTGCATGCATACACTACAATTTTCCGTTTCGGAGATTACTCGGTACAAACACGGGCTTGCAAACAGACAGACTAACAAAACTTTTTTCGATATAGATAAAGCAAATACATCTTGTTCACAAAATATGACTTTGTTTTTTCGATGTTACATACATACACATCTATTTTGTTAATTATATTTATTAATCATTGGTAAATCTGTTAACAAGTCGATGCTTCAATAAAAAGACAAAAATACAATATCTCTGTAAATATCAGCAGTGATCACATATGTTATATCTTTCGTATTAGTAGATTCTTTTGAAGTGTTTTTTTTTCCACACAACAAGGAAAACTCAAAGGTTATAAGGTTACATGAAATAATTCGTAATGAATAATTTCACGGTCCGTGTTACTCCCTTGCGGAGGTATCGCATGAGCTCATTTCACTCTGAACGCGTTCTGACGTCATGAATTGTAAATCAAATTTTATCGCATGGAATTAAGATAATACCAAGTATATCATTAAAACAGACGGATGAGAATAAAAGATGGTGACAAAGTCATATTTATTTAGTAACTGGCTATCCCCCAGACTCTGTCCGCGCGGCATTAAAAAAAAAAAAACTTTATAGGTAGCCCACTATGTTCTACAACCGTGCCAAATTTCATTAAGATCCGTTGAACCGTTCTGGAGATATCTTCAAACAAACATCCATCCATCCTTCCATCGATCTAAACATTCGCATTTATAATATTAGTAGGTTTTAATATATACATGGTTTGATAGTTATCGTAATGTAATAAAGTAATAGTACAATTTCAGGGGTATTAGTGGTAGCAAAAGATTAAGGGTGATAAGTATTGCGTACTTTTTTACGAAAAAGCTATCCCAAATAACAGTACTTTTGTTAAAAATTTATTATAGAAATAAACATAACATTGATTCAAAGCAAATAAAACTGATAAAATTTACTTTTCGTATAAATCAAATAATAAAAGCTCGACTGAATCTCAAAACAAATGTTGAAAGTCCTAAAAACATATAATCAAGGATATTGACAGAATAAAATATGGTCCGAATTACCTCACGGGAAGTCCTAACGAGCCTACATAAATAACTGCGCTCTATTATTTCAAGAGCCTTAATCTAAAGATAACATCTTAACAGTCACGGACGCGAGTAAATTGGAGCTTTTTATTCTCACCGTCCACTCTTTGTGCTAATCATGGAGTTGATTTAAACAATCATAATGTAACCTGAGTTAGGTTGTTTTAATAACTAAATTTGAGCCAAGATAACAGTGGGCCTAGTACGAATACTTGTGACAATAGCCATAGTATCGACATCGACAAAATTTGTATTAAAATTTTTGCAGCACCCGTCGGGCGTCAGTCTCCAGTACTGTCAACAGTACACCAAAAATCTCATACTTTTTTGGGAGAATTGACAATGTCGTAACGATGGCGATTGTCACAAATATTCGTGCTAGGCTCACAGGTCAATCTTACTAATATTATAAATGCAAATGTTTAGATAGATGGATGGATGTTTGTTTGAAGGTGACAGAACGGATCGTGATGAAATTTGGTACAGTTGTAGAACATAGTCTGGAAGAACACATCGGCTACTTATTAAGTTTTTTTCATTCCTCGCGGACGGAGTCGCGGGCGACAGCTAATCCGACAGCTAAAATCGTCAACCATGATGAACGTTTTCTTCCTAGAAATATACTTAGTTTAAATTGTTTTACCACTACAATATTATTTCTCTTTAATAATATTTCTCTTCATTTAACAAAAAGGAAAGATAATTTTACACGTTCCCTGTTGAGTAAACACTTTACGTAATCAAATAAATCTAATAATATTTCATGCGGAACTTTAGAAAGCTTTTATCAAGATCATTTACGTAATGTTTTTTGATTTATTTTATTACACACAATATTATACGTCAATTGCTCGTGTTACGAGTTTATACATTGGTCTGTGTGTATTAGGACGAAAATAAACGGTCGTTATTTCGCTTTGCCCAATATGTGAACGAAGAAATGTAATGAGCCGAGTTTTTTCATAGCAAATGTGATTTACCGCTGGAATATATTCCAGTCTCATTAAAATCAGCGAAGTATAAGCTCACACTTCGTTAATAGAAGTTTACAAAGGATTTTGTGTAAAATTAAATAATACTTGAATATTTTTTCTTCTTTTTTCTCTCCCTATATTTCACTAATGAGAATGAGGAATAAATTTATGTAAATTTATGCGCGTTTTCCTCATTAAATTTATAGATTTTTTGTCGGATGATTGTTGTTGTTGAGATGTTGGTTGATAGAAATATGTGGAAAAATTAAACGACGCCATTTAAATTGAGACAAAAAATATAATAATGATTGATGATTGGCAATGATGAGAGCGTCTGTGGCTCATAGGTTAAGCACTTCACTTGCAATCTGCAGGTCCTGTGTTCGAATCCCGCTACGTACCAATGTGTTTTTCGATTTTCGATTTACATATGTACATTTATCCAACATTCTTACGGTGAAGGAAAACCTCGTGATGCAACCTGCATATACAGAGAAGAAATTCAATGATATGTGTGAAATCAACGCACTTGGCCAGCGTGGTTGACTATGGCCTAGTCACCCCTTACTTAGGGTAGGCACCGAGACCCTCGGTGGGGACATATAGTGAGCTGATGATGAATGATGAGTATATCTATTTAATAAGTAAAGTGTACGGTAAACCAACCAGAGACCAATTTGGAAACATTTTGCCATGGTTTATAAAAGATTCTGCAGGAACGAAAACCACATCGTATGAAATTAAACCGTACGTTTTATGTTTTCGTAAGTCTATTTTAAAATATTAACTCACACTTAAATTCTTAAAATTTAGAATTTTTTTAGTGGTGTCGATTCTTTTGAAGTAAAGGCTAATTTTAAAACGAAAGCTGTCGTGTCAGGCGACTAATCGAGATCTAGGGGGACAAGGGAAAGCCGTGACACGAAACAAGCTCTGAATTTATGGCTACTGCTATTATTAGGCATCTTTAACATTGACCAGTAACGACACTTATTTTAGCTTAATTCTTTCCTTAAAAATTAACTGAAGATATAAGTTGAACAGTTTTTGTATATTTCAGAAAATCACTTTGTTTTTTCTATTATTATTATAATTACTGGAATGATTGTAACCTTCTGTATTCCGAAAGGTATTAAGGAGTTGAGAAGTGGGCATTATGTTAGGCGTCATTCCTTGAAACCTAGTAATGTTGCTGTTATAAAATACACAGGCGCTTAAGCTTTCAACTTCTAAGCATAATATGAATAAAGTAAAATTGAAAAGATCAAAATACTCTACTGTTAAGTGAATATTACTATTGAAGACTCTAATTATTAATTAACATACGTAAGATATTTATTTTCTTCTACAAAATAGTTACGATATACTTTTTAGTCGACTTCATTCTATAAAAGATGCTAGTCAGTTCGAGATTATGTTAAATGAAGTAATAAGATAAGTATAACACTGTTAGTTAAAATTTAAGTTTTTTGAACTTTGAACAAAGCTTTAGACTTAAATTTTGTAGTTGAAAATTTTTACTTGTAAAACTATGATATCATCACTAACAACGAGTGCGTTCATGTATTTTTGTATAAAGGTAATATAAATCACGAATGAAATGTTTAAGCCCTGCAAGGTTACTCTACGATGAAATAAAGCTCGAAAAACAAACAATTTAAGGGGGAAAATAGTTCAGAATTGCTGAAAGTAATAACTTTTAGTCCGGAAGCAATAAAACTGAACTTTCAAAATTTGTCGGCTGCTCTTTGAAACGTATCGTCCATTGTTTAACGAATTTAATATTCAAAAATATATTATCTTTGACATTAAATAAAAAAAAACTGATTTCAGACTAATATTGAGATTATTCATAACTGGTTTCAAATTAGTAAAAGATACAAACGTCGTGGCAAACCAACAAGCTGCCCCTTTAATGCAAAACAGTGAAATGACACCTGCCCATAGAAATCCTTATTTGCAGTTGCGTTGCCTCCCTTTAGTCGACAAGGGAGGCAACGCACAGAAAAATGATACTGTCCCTTCCTACTCGTCACCTTCTCTGCCAAATCCAACTCCCCCTCCCATTCAGTCCTTTTAAGAAAATAATGGGAAGGGAAATATGACTAAAATTCAGTCTCCGGCACGCACACTCTTCTGACGAAACGCGGAATTGTTTCAACTTCACCAAAAAATCGTAATATAATTGGATATTTCTTTTTCATTTCTCACTCGGCAAAAGATCTCTCTAATTTTCTTAAAATTATTCTTTTGAACAAATGTCACTTCAAATGTTGGAGGATTTCTTGACACGTGTCTCATAATTAGTAATTTCACGGTCTTTGTGTCTCCCCGGCGTTGATACGAATGAGCTCATTCCGCAGAATCCGTGACGTCACGGATTATAAATCGAATTTCGTCTCGCGAGTTAGAATATATCATCGTTTATATTTTACAAATGTTCTTTTAATTTGTTTGCTGAGAATCAAAAAAAGGTATACCCTTTTTGCTATCTTTTTAAGGAAAAAGAATAATCCTTTATCTTTTTGGTAACAATATATCTTCGTTTGTTAAATCTGTTATTCTATTATTTGTTTCGTTTCTTGATAATTATCAATGTTCTTTATTGGCAGATCAGAATAACATTTTTTTTGACAAATCTCGTCATTTAGTTAGTGCTAATTCATTTCTTGAAATTAAACAGTAATAATTATAGTTAACCTTAAAAATTTTATAATCACTGCAAGTTAACTACATTGATTACATCGCCTGTAGCCAATAAATTTTAATTAATATCACTATTTGAAAGTAAGACCAATAAATTTAACGTTGAAACACTTTACAATGTCTATCGCTTGCAATAACTTATCATAGTAAATAGAGAAATTACAGTTTTCATGATCGATTTGATTGTACATAATAATATCTAGGAGCGCTTTGCGAGCAATTTCATCGAAGGTACCATAAATAAACGCGACCTGTTATTTCGAAAACCTTAATCAAGTGATAATATCTTAACACCCCTTGACGAGCTTTAAGCAGGTCTGCATTCTTTTTTCTGTGTTATTTTAAAAAAAACTACACTATAATTTTAGCTGTTCTTTATCTATCAATTTAACGGAATTGTTCGCTGCAACTTCAATTCCCTTCATTCATTCATCATCGATAAAAATATTAATAACAAAATTGACTACTTATTGCTTTAGGTTTTATATGTTAACTTTAATCAATAACCGTACATAATATAATAAAAAGAATTTAGAAAATAGAACATTTATTAATTGAATAGCCGTTGCCCGCGTTTCCGTCCGCGCGGAAATAAAAAAAACGTGATAAGTAGCCTATGTGTTCTTCCAGACTATGTTCTACGTTTGTGCCAGATTTCATCAAGATCCGTTGAGCCGTACCTTAAATACCTTCACACATCCATCCATCCATATCCATCCATTCATCTAAATATTCGCATTTAATAATATTAGTAAGATGTAAGATTGAACCAAATTTAACGCATCTGTATGCATTCGTTGAAAATTGTTTTGCTAGACCTTTGCATTTTTCAATTTTATAAATTTTAAGGGTTTTTGATATGACAAATTTATTTAAAATTTGTTCTACATCAAAGTTTGTCAACTTCTGTAATATGTATTTTACTCTATCCCTTCAAATAAACAATTGAAAGTACTATCATATTAAAACCGTTGCAAAGATAATCTACGCTCTCGAAAGTCGAATTTACTAATTATTCTATGACTAATAACAATCTCAAGATTATTAGATATTAAACAATTATTTATAAATATAATTATAATTAATCGACATATTATTTCGTAGTCGTTACGAAGAAACGATGTTCTCTCACTTGTTCTTTGGAAGTTATTTTTTGATATTTTCTCGGAACTACAACTAATATTGTTAATTCCCACTGGTCTCATCCACGAGAAATACGCTATTAACTTACGAAACAATGACGTAATGTTCATCTTTAACAACTCTCTTTTACAACAAATATGAAAGGTTAGTTTTCTTTACCTGGTTAAGTGTAATAACTATTATTTGAAGTTAAGATTAAGCTTCCTACTAATAGACAATTTACACCTAAATCAAAGTTTATCTGAAAGTTGAAACATATATTATTGCTTTCATGTTCAACATCACAAACCCCTTATTTTTTTTCCTAGAAGATCCTTTATTTCAGTAATGGTCATATACACTATAAACGTCTTATTATAGCTGTGAATAAAGTTAGTATAAAAAAAACAGAGTAAACTCACAATGTACTTTAATCGCAGATAAAAATTGGGGTCAAGACGCAGATTAAAAAAATTAATCACAGATAAAATATTGTATAATTCAGATGTATAACTTGTATCCGTTAGCTACTAACATTGCGTGAGTCCAAAATAAACGGCAGCTGGCAAGCACGCATCAATCAACTTGTGACCGGACGAATGTAATACGCTGCACTTTTCCTAACTACGAAGGCGGCGTTTTATTAAAGCGAAAACTATTAGTCACGCGTTCAGTACAGGTTTGATGTAATTTAAAAACAAGATAATCATTGTGAACTGTATAATAAAAACAATATGTTTTCGGTTCTCAATTTAATTTGATTAATAAGTAACAAGTATTGCAAGTTTCCACCATCAAAGTACTTGTTTAAAATCATATTGCATTCTCACTAATTCGCATTTTAAAAACAGAAAAACAAAATGTTCTTAATACAAGTGTCACTTCAGAGGAATTGGACGTTACGCTCTATATTATGCGATATGATACTCTACATTCACAAAATAATTCACATAAAATGGATGGATTTTGTTGGAAGGTATCTCCAGAATAGCTCAACGGATCTGGATGAAATTTGGCATTAATTTAGAATATAATCTGGAAGAACACATAGGCTACTAATTAAGTTTTTTTTTAATCCACGCGGACGCAGTCGCAGGCGACAGGTATCATTGATAGCTAGTAATGAAAGTAGTATATGATGATATAAATCAACTTAAGATTAGAAAATATTTTTAAATGGTTTGGGCGTTTCCTGTTTGGCCAATAAAATCCATAGAATCCAATGAAAAAATAAATACAATTGAGCCAATGGGCTAATGGGCCAATTGATTGGCACAACGGAAAACACCCAATGTTTTAGTGTAATATAAACCTATAAAGTACGCTAAAACTTTTTACTTCTTTCTAGTACGTGCGTTATTTTTTATTGCCGGTAACATTTATGTTGGGCACTGTTAAAAATGTAGATTATATGAACACAACCAACACCATAAGCCTTGTGAAAACCTACGAAGTACAGGCTTAAATTGAGTGCCTGTTTTGCATAGAAATGAAAATTGTTCCGTCAACTCCTTTTGATAACCGTTAAGCGACGGACGGCATGCTATTAATGAATATTCTGTGTATAATACAACCAGGCAAAAATTACACACATTTTACTAGTATAGTATTTCATTTATCAATGGCTTTACTTATGAATATCGTTTTCCAATTAAATTATATCAGATTAATACAATTATTCATAAATTATGTTACATTACATTTAAATCTAATATATAAAATTGTCACAATGTTAGTTATCGTACTCCTCCGAAACGGCTTTACCGATTTTTACCAAATTTTATATGCGTATTCAGTAGGTCTGAAAATCGGCTACTTTCTATTTTTATACCCCTATTAAGTTTTTTAACTGCGTGCAGACGGAGTGCAGGCGACAGCTAATCTTTTTATATAATTAGGATTTATTTAAATTATGATATTTAGAAATTACAAATGTAAATTATACTAGAACCTAAAACCAAAAACCTTAAAAAATATAATATAAAACTAAAATATATCATTAAAAGGTGTCCCTTTAAGCAAGGTTCCGAAGATACTGGCAGCGTTCCCCCTTTGAATTGGTAGATTAATTCTTTGTCCGAGGTAGCTGCCAGCTCTTCGGTCTCCTGTGATGTCGACTAACATTTTTGCTGTTTCCTCAAAAAGCCTTCTAGCGCTAGGACCCCACGGACCAAGGGTCTCGACACCGCATGCAAAAATTTATTTTCGGAGCCTAGACCCCCTGTATTTGCTAGCAAAAATCAGCTTACAGAGCTTAATGATAATTGATAATTATAACATTTTTATGTTTAACATTTTTTCTATCTTTTAGATTTTTCTCATACGATAAAATTAACAAAAAAATCTTTTAATATTTGATCATTTGAAATTGTAACATCTTTTATTCTACTAATTTCCCTTCCCATCCTTTTCATATAAAAAAGGATGTGAAAGTGAAGTGGATCCCTATTCTGTTTCGTCCTCTCCTCCGTCGATTAAAAATAGGCAACGCATCTGCAATCGCGGATGTGTATCGGCAGCATTTACTTTACTATTTCAGGGTATTCCGGCGGCCGCTTACTAGTTTGCCACATATAAAAAAAGGAACACCAGTCTTAAATTAATATGCACAATTCGCTTTGTGCATAAAAACAAAAAGCTTACTTCACTACATTGTCATGTCTCACGAGAGACATTATAAAACCCTTACCATTGTTTTTCTTTTCTTTACGAGAACTCGTCCGTCAGCTTATTGCATGTCTTACAATAGCTTTGTATTCGTTGAATCCTTCACAAAATCAGCTTTTCGTGTCACCTAATAGTAGCGACATAAAAGATTACCTAGTACATGAAAGGAGTGAACACTGAGTTTCAAGTACGCTTCTTTGTAAAGATCGAAATGAAAGTTTTTGTGTGCACAATCTGACTTTAATTTTGATTATTCGATTTTAAAAATTCAAACATATGCTAAAATGAACGCTAAAATAAATAGGATCTTTTGCCAATTAAATGCCATTAATTGAATAATAATGTTGGCAATTTATCTTCAGACATATTCATTTTGATGAAACAATTGTGATAAATAAATTAATAAATCGTTTCAACTTCTACATCTTAACATTAACAACAGCTATTTGCATATATCTAGTAAGGTCCAAAAGCAGAAGTCCTTATCGCGGACATTTGTTAATATTTATGAGAACAAAATGCTTTATTGGCTACAATTATTTATTATTTTACTTGGCATTGCGCCTCTTGCCCTACAAGATAAATTTAAAATGAACAGCATCCTGGCAAACGGCGTACAAAGATAAAAGTGGACGGAGCCGAGATATGGAACATGTGGTACAATTTATGGCCCAGTCTTGTAAGAGTCTATTTGATGTCTAACGAAAATAAGTAACACAAATTAACAGTTTATTGTTGAACGACTTGACAATAGTCTACGTAAGAGATCATTAAAACGTTACTGTCAAACAAGATATGCCTCAAGTAGAGAAAACAAGTAATATTTAAACTTTTACAAAATTAACCTTAGGTTTATTTGGAACAAGACTTAATAAACTTATATTCATGTATTGCACTTACTTTACGCCTGCAACAACATCTGTTGCACGAATTGGCCGGTTCACCCGGTGAAATACCACGACCACACAGAAGACAGGCGTCAAGTGGAAGAAATTCCGCGTTTCATCTGAGGAGTGTGATTCCGAAAGACTAAATTAGTATTCTTTCCCTTCCCAGTCTTTTCTTTTAAGGAAAAGAAGGGAAGTGGGAGAGGATGTGACGGAGGAGGGAATTCATTAGAAGAATATTATCTTTATGTGAGTCCCCTCCTCTGTCGATCAGAGGAAGGTAACGCATCTGAAATTGCGTATTCAAGTTACCGCTCGCTCGGTTGCCACCTTATGATATAAAAAATACCCTAGCCTTTCCATCCTTAGTTGTATGAGATACTATTCTAAGAGTACTATTAAAATGTTCATAGCGAAAGTTATTTAAATATATCTACAGTCATAAATACCATTTCAATACTGTCAAATACTTATATAATTTATTTCTTTTCCAAGGAGACCTGAATGATGACGTCAGAGATTTTTAATGCAACTAAAATTTCGTTGTAAATTGAGGTAAGTGATTAATAAATGGCGTGGAGAGCGTGACGAGGTCGTTTGGTGACAGGACACGCACGACGGGTTATTTTATGATAAATGATCGGCGTTTCGCACTGATCATCATTCCGCCCCAACTATGACGTGCAAACGAAATTTTCCATACGTGACATATCAATTACATTTGATTTATAACCCGTTAAGTATTTTTTTTTTATGAACTACGAGTCTACGAGTAATATCTGAACCCGGATTGCGTTGTAATTCCTTTATTGTTTATAACGAATTTAATGTTTGTCTAGAATCAGAAGAATTTAGATTTTTTTTTATAAGAGAAGGGGGCAAACGCGCAGCGGGAACACCAAGGTGTTCAACGACGTCCATGGACATCTGCAATACCAGAGGAATCGCAAATGCGTTGCCGGCCTTTGAGATGGTAATACACTCGCTTCTTGAAGGACCCTAAGTCGTACTGGTTTGGAAATACCGCCGAGGACAGACCATTCCACAACGCGGCCGTGCATGCAAATTCTTTGCATATTCTAGCAAAGTTTCAACAAAATCTTTCCGTTGATTTTTAATTACAAATGAACGTACATTTATTTTCATTTTTTTTCATTTTATGTTAGTCTTCGTCAGATTAAACGGACTTTTTTTTTTAAAGTATGACTCTTGGAATAAGTCATATTAAAAACATAAAAGATTTCCTTTGCCAAATGCGAAGGATCCAGCATATTACACGCTCAAGTACATCTAACTTGCTCGAAAAAGTATTTTAATTTACTTTTACGTCGCATCAAAGACGCTGCTTGCAGTCTGGTCTCAGTCAAAGTGAATCAATTCGAGTCGATGTTGAAGCGGTGTAACTTGCACAAGTCTATGTCACTTTGATACATTTTTTAAAGTTATTTCTTTATGTAAAATGAACACTTATATTTTTAATACTAATGAGATAGTTTGTACATTCCTAGCATAATTTTTTGCAAGAGCTCCTGCAATTTACTATTATTTATTTTTGTTTTGAAATTCACATACTTTTGTATTGTAAAAATAATTTTTCGGTGCAATTCATTTATTACAAACCCCGTTATGCAATTAGTTGAGTCATTATAATTAGTCTAGGCAAATTACAAACGGACGCCGTTCACTATTTTCATTTGACATATACAACGGAAACGGTATATTGTACCTAAATGACTTCAATAAAGCATTTGCATTGTATTTTCATCTCTTGACAGCTCAAAGATGCGAGTATAATTAAAGAGCTTCCGCTTTTGTATAGGAAGGTGCGCCAAAGGAAGTGCATTTGTACAATTTGATGCAATTACGTCATGTTTACGACGTATATCGCGATACTGTAAAGATGAATATACATTAGAGCATATCTATGTAATGTAACGTTCTTACAAACTGTATAATACAGGTAAAAGCATAGTTTCCAAAGCACGTCTGGTTCGTGAAAGTGTGATACAGTAGAGCATATCATAAAGTGGCTCGTTGTTCGATTACAAGTAAATGCTCTAGTCTATACTCACCTTTACGTCATGCTATTGTTTTAAATTGATTCATCTTTGATAGCTGGTCAACATATAATTTAAAGGATATGACAACTCTGTATCTGCTTTAGTCTGTAAAATTGAAGTCAATTTATTTGTTTCTACAATGAGTTTGGAAATCAGTTTCTTTATTTTTTATCCTACTAATATTATAAATGCGAATGTTTAGATGGATGGATGTTTGTTTGAAGGTATCTCCGGAACGTGTCAACGGATCTTGATGAAATTTGGCATAGGTGTATGACATAGTCTGGAAGAACACATAGGCTACATATTACGATTTCTTTTTAAAGCGGACGGAGTCGCGTGCGACAGCTAGTTTTCTACATGTATGAATTCAAAGAAAAATAATTATGTTAATAAGTATTGTTGCTATGCTGAAAATGGTATAGATCTTGTAATTCCGATGATGTAAGCGATACTATATAACGCCATCATTTTAATTACAGATGCGACAACCGTCGTTAGGGACATTATGTTTTATTGATGCAGCAAAACCTTCACCGTTCGTATCTATGGAATGAACCGGGAACCTTCTAATGCATTACCTTGAATTCAATGGAATGTATTGCAATAGAATTTATTTTAAGAAGTATGAAATGGATGTTTTCCATCTATTACTTTATTTAATTTATTAGGAATTAATTAGGAAAATGCTCTTCGCTTAAAGCACGATTCGTAGAATACATATATATGGAAAACTTATTCTTCAAATTTTAATTTACCTTAAAAATACAACCATAGATCTTATATGGTAAGGAAGTAAATTTGGTGAAGCTATTTTTTTTTATCTAGGAACACAAATGAATCTCAAAATCTTAGATTAATTATACAAACAAATTTTATAAGAGTACATAGAATATATGGAAGAATTACTTAGTACTACATGAATAGGCTACTAATGACAGTTCAAATTATTCAAAATTTCATCTCATGTCCATTCAATCACTTCAAGCTATCAATCATAATAAAAATAATATAATAACTGTGACTACGTGATGTATTAAGTTTAAATAGATCCCTTCGCCCTCTTAACAACTAGCGTGTCAGAACGTGGGTGTAAATTGATTTAATTCGTCTTTTATATTTGTGCGGTGAGAAAGTTTTTACAGCGGTAACTATGTGGGTGGAATGTACGGCTGTGGCACACAGCATGCAAAAGCGAAAAGAAATGAGAGCGAAGCGTAAATAGTAATATGAAAACGAAGCAAAAATGTACGAGTTACCTTTTTGTTCGAATTGGTTTCGTACTGTAAACTTTGCTTAATGGTTCACTGGAAAAAATCTAATCCATGCTAAGTTCATATCAAAGTTGGTATCGCTTCGCTAACGATTCGCTTTCGCGGCTGTGTGCTATAGGTCTATAATTGTGATAGTTTCTGATATTGTTTAATTATAGCCCTACGTAATCAATGCCTGTTCTCAAAGAGTGATTGATGTTGATTTAATATAATTTAGTTGGAGTATGTTTAATTGTTTTTATAAGTTACTTGGATGATTTTAAGTGTGCAGTTTCTTTAATAGACGATGGAACTCAAAGTAATATTTAAAGGATGAAAAAACATACTGAACTAATTATGATCTCTTTTTTAAATTATTTTTTTTAAACGTAGGTGGTCCTAATACGTTTTGGTCATAACAATATTATTTAGTATTCAGTAAATTATTTTGCATATTCTTTTTATGAATGGAAAAGTAGTCAGTAAATGGCTAGAATAAATTTATATTTCCCGGAATAATAGACATGATGCCGTTTATATCAATGCCCGGCGTACAGTTCGCTTAAACGTTAACATAATCAAAATGTATGACGGAAACGCCATTTGGTTATTTGACGATTGCAATTTGAATAACAAAAATCTCCGTCGCGAACTGTACATACATGGACGTACTAATAAAAATAATGACTGGATCGCCGGAAACGATAAAACGTGAAAATGCTGACAAACATTGCCACCGGCAAGTATCGACAATGTACCGTAACTTAAGTAATAAAAGTTCGGGAATGTAACTAAATTATGTATCAAGAATATTGATTAAGTCATTAGAAGGTGGACACGTAATGGTGGGAAATATCTTCTACAAAAAAAGATAAGTACTAATACGTCACGTAATTTAAGTTATTTAATTGTATTCTCGTTAAACTTAATAGTTAAATGTCTAAACTAAGTAAATCACTAACATTTTTACTGAACTAGCTGTCGCCCGCAACTCCGTCAGCGCGGACTTTAAAAAAACATAATAAGTAGTCTATGTGTTCTTCCAATCTACATCTATGCCAAATTTCATCGAAATCGGTTGAGTCGTTCTGGAGATACCTTCAAACAAACATCCATCCAAACATTCGCATTTAAAATATTAGTAAGATTTTGTTTCACTTATGTCACATTTATCTTTAAACTATGTTGAATGTAACCTCGCTAAGACATTATTTTTATGCCACAATATTTATTCGTTCTGACATATAGCATTGTAACTGTCGTTCTGTTTCGGCGACACAAGTTATAATTATCACGGGAGTCGGACGAGTGACACAGTTATCGCGTCACCGGATTAATTTTAATCCTAAATATTACTTGCCTGCGGGTCGCTACTGTCTACACGATGGTAATGATTTCTAATTATGATGACGTTATTGTCTTTGTTAATAAACAATCAGCGTAAGTCTATTGTTAAAATTTAATAAGCAACACCTTTGTAATCTATTGCATACTTATGACATAACATCTTATTACGATGTATTTACGAGAAGTTAAGACTAGTTTTTCACGGATAGTAATGAAAGTACGAGGAATATACGAATATATATTTCAGTACGCCGCGAATCTGTAACTTTCTCTTTAGTACATTTGTCTTTTAAGCTATTCTTTATAATAAATAATTCAATAAAACTTAAGTTTATGGACTTTAGAACACATTTGATACAAAATGCTTGCATTCAGAATTCAAATTATATATTTATTTTATGATGCAAACGTATGTATTTAATTAAATAAAGATACACAAAGAAAGCCGCTACGAGCCAGCTGTGCCCAGATATAATTTTATTTTCAACTAGATACTACGCTTTATTAAATTTTTGCGTTAACATTTTTCTTTTTCGAGTTTTCCTTTTTAAGATTGATATTGAATTATTTATTTTCTTAAATAAAACTAAATTTTAGTACAATAAATTAGTGTTAATTTTGTTTGTTATGAAATTTGTGACTAAATATTAAAACATTTTATAAGGCTATCAATATTTTAGTTTTTAAATGAACAGTGTTTCGTCACTTTGAATTTAATTTTTTTTAAATAGTCGGCCTCTATCATTGTATATTATGTTTTTATATATATAACAAGGTGGCAAACGAGCAAGTGGCCACATGAATTCGCCTATTTTAATTGCCCGTAATTGCCTACCCCCAATCGACGAAGAAGGAGACGCATAAAAAGAGAATATTTAACCTTCCTATGCATCTCCTCCTACATCAAATCCACCTCTCCTTCCCATCCATTTTTAGAAAAGGGTGGGAAGGGAATGTGGATTAAAATTAGGCCTCCGGCACCACACTCGTCAGACGAAACGCGGAATCACTTCCACTTCATGTCTGTCTTCTATGTGGTCGTGGTTTTTCACTGAGCGAGGCCAATTCGTGCAAGGGATGTTGTTGTTACTGGTGTCTACTACTATAAACATATATTATGTTAGTTATGTATTATGTTCTTACGTTCTTGTTCTATTGCTCGGCTGTCCGGTTTTTGGACCACATATCTAGAAGCTTTTTTCCCAATTGTCTGGCTTACGATATGTGAACCATATACCATTCTCGACGTCACAATATTTAACAAAGATTCTAAAATATCAACTATCCATTCAAGTTCGCCGAAATTTTAACCTAAAAAATATGTAAGTTGACATACGACCACTAAACTGCTGCAATAAACACCTGTTGTTAACTCTTCAGCTGTAGAGTGATAAAATGAAAAGAAAAATATGTTGTTCCCTAAAAATACAAAGCATTCAAATGACGCCTACACCGGGAAACCGATGACTTGTTTGTAGTACAAACATCAACCACTATAACAGAGCCACTGCGAAAACATTCAAGCTACTACTGTATTGCAGTTCAAATTATAATGGTAATGTGTTCTAGGATAATAATAGAACAGTATACATCAAAGACGTTTAATCCCGCTTTACGTCAAATTCGCACGAAACGATTCGCTTCCGTTTTTTTTTTAAACAAAGAGACGACATCGTTATAGTCCAACTGGACAGTCTCTGATAAAAACAGGTTTACTTTACAAAAAACTAAATCATACTAAAGTTACTCCTCTGTATTTTTATATTTTTCGATTACCAAGTCTATAACTTTTTTGGGACCAGATTGCTACAACGTTTGCAAGTCATAACCAATAATCAAAATACTAGAGTTGGGACTTTCAACAAAAATGTTAGAAAGAACATGGAGGAAACTCGTAATGTCAAAAGCCTACCATTATATTGACAGAATGATGTTTGGACGCCTTCATTTTCGTCGACAGGGTATAATAATAATGTCTAGTCGAACACAAATTATCACTTTACCTGTCATTCGCGTGTCTCAGTCGATAAATGATATTTCCTTTACTTAGGGAAAAATGATTTCTCTTCCATGCGACAGATGGGCCTAACGCAATACGCTTTCAGTTGCTTCATCGCGTCTTTTCTTTTTAAGAATACAGATTTTTTATTCTTCTTGTGATTTATTTGTAAATAATATACTTTTAAATAATTTTACTTAATGATTTAAAAAAAAATAATAATTGAGTTTTTTTTTTG
This sequence comes from Papilio machaon, assembly GCF_912999745.1. NCBI lineage: Eukaryota > Metazoa > Arthropoda > Insecta > Lepidoptera > Papilionidae > Papilio > Papilio machaon. The sequence continues at coordinate 2,849,757 of NC_059997.1, forward strand.
TTTAAATTGTTTACAGATCATTTGCATATGGAAAAAGTACGCGGCAAATCTGTAATACTCTTAGTAATAAGTCTAAAGAGTTTTTGAAGAAGTTGTAAGATGCATTGACATGTAAAAGAAGTTGACACTGTGGAAAAGAGAAGTCTCGTCTTAAGGTCTATTTACACTAGTGCTTTTCACGCAGGAAATAAAATAAAGCAGTACACTTATATCTCTAAAAGTGAGAAGCTTAAGATTCATAATGTACGTCCCCGTACATCTAACACACGTTGCTGAGACTCTTATTGTATGTAGAAAGTACATGGATTCTCTTTGCGAAACAACGCAATTTCACGTCATTTTATGTAACAGATTGTTTTCACAAACAGCTGCTGTTTATTCGCTCTTTATGAGAATTCGTACTTCGTTAGGGAGCATTTTCAAATTCTCTCTGCTTTTCGATTTCTTATCATATTCATGTTGTGTTTTGCTTCATTTAAGAGTTTTTTTTTAATTTATGTATATTGATGTAATCGTTAATATTTTTACAATTTCACTATTATATTTAGTATTCATAAGTAACGTGTTAAGTTTCCTTTTATCGTCCAATATTTATTTAACTGAGTATTTTTAAGAAAGTTTAAACGCTATCTATAGAAATTGTCTCAATTATACTATTGAAGATCAACCTGTAAACATTGATTTAGAATATTAATAATACCGCTATTTTATAAGCAATTTCTGCAAAAAAGATTGACCACAAAACACAAACATACCTTAGTACAATCGTGGTTTATATTGCACGTTACTACAAAATTGCACATAAGCTAGGGACCAGTCTATAAAGACACGTGCTTTTCGGTGGCAATTTTCAGAGTTCGTATGTAGAGCGAACAGTAGGATTTCTTAAGTGTCTTACTAAAGTGGTGGCTCGACTTCTAGTGCAGGAAGTGCACCTTTATGGTACAAGCTGTGACCGCAGCGACTGTAAATGGCAGCTTCTCGATTCTACTCTCCGCACACAAAGTTGTAAATTTAATTTGTTCTAAGTTGAAATAATGTTTATTTCAGGTCTAAAAATATTATTATTGACAATATATTTTCTTTAATAAAGTTATTTTTTTATTCATTGACAAAAGATAAGTTACTGCATTAAAAAGAGAGGTCAACAAGTGAGTTTTTATATTAGGCCCATAGACTCATTTGCACTCCGTGACTTGTATCAAATTTCTATTTAAAATACTTTTACATGATTTGTTTAAATGACTTCTAAGACTTTGTATGAGATTATAATTATTCCTTATATGACAACCACAAAACTTATTCCAAATAATAATTTTTTTTAAACAAATAAATTGATGTCTTAACTTTAAGGTTAAAATGTTCACGTATGACCATCAGGGTAACTAAAATGTTTTTTAAACCTCTCGAGAAATCTTGATTCGCTATATCGGGATGGTAATGAACGGAAATCTGCGGTATCCGACTGACCTCGTAAGAGGAGATCGCCGGATCGAAAGCAGGAAAGTCCGTAAGAACGCGGTTTTGTGGAATACGATTTTTTTCAATTATAAAACGTGTTTGTTAATATTTTTTTTTGTTAAGAAGGTTTAGAATAGATAATACTACTGTTTACTCGTATTACTTTTATCTAATATTAATATTACTAATATTATAAATGCGAATGTTTAGATGGATGGATGTTTGTTTGAAGGTATCTCTGGAACGGCTCAACAGATCTTGATAAAATTTGGCACAGATGTAGAACAAAGTCTGGAAGAACACATAGGCTACTTATTAAGTTTTTTAATTCCGCACGGACTGAGACGCATGCGACAGCTAGTATACTAATACAATACAAAAATACAGTATAAGACTTATTGTTAATACAAGTACAAAGTCATAAAAAAAATGTTTTTTTATATATTATAAGGTGGCAAACGAGCAAGTGACCATCTGAACGACCAGCGACCAGCGACAACAGCCCATAGACATCCATCCAAGATCATCGATCAATGGAGGAGGACACGCACCGAAAGAACATATTTTTCCTTCCTATGTGTCCCCTCCTCCATCAAATCCGGTTCCCCGTTCAATAAAATTGTAAAATATATAACCTTACAAGAAATGTTAAATATGACCTACTAAGTAAACGGTAACAGTAAAAATTCCTCAATACTATGGTATATTTTTACCTATATTTTATCTATTTTACCTACCTATATTTTAACCTATCATAATAGGTTTTCCGTTGTAGTAAAAATTCAATTTCAAACACTGAAAAAATTTCGTTCCGTTTCCTGATCAATCCTGAAAAATCTTGAACTTTAGTTATAAGTTCCGTAGTCATATTTTATTAACCAATTTATTGTGTTTTATATCTAATAATAGTGAATATTTTTGTCATCTTTTAACTAACAAGTATATTCAGATGCGAATATATTTGAAAGTTAAACTAACAATTCGCTTTAAACGCCAACTCTTCATTAACAAGACTGAAAAGTTCATTGAAAATTTAATTTGAACGGATATTTTTGTACCATCGGTCAATGAACCGAGAATAAATAACTGTCCGTTATGATTTATTTCGAATACGTTTTAGGAAACTGTACGAGTCTGATGTTTTGTTTGTAAACTTACTACTTAGACTTTGATAAATTAATATAATGAAAAGAAATGGTGTTATAAATTGTTTGTGAGTACAGTTTTAATGGACTACTATTTATCTTTCCATTATAAACATCATTCAATATAGTCTATTTCAACATTCTTCATAAAATACCAAACAAAATAATTTAAGTCCTTATGCCAAAGGTTGCTAATTCGCGGATTTTTGGCACAATCCTGACTCTAGCATCTTCATATATCAACATATGTATTTCATATTTTATGTATAATAATATTAAATGATTTCTTTAGATTTCTTTATATCACCTGAAACAAGAATGTCACTTTAGTATCTATTAAAAAAATCATATTATAAGAGTGGATTTCCACTGCTGAGACACTCATAATAAAACGTTGTCTTCTCTCTATACTTACTACAAGAAGGTAGTGGTAATAGTTATTTTATTTAACGTGTCAACCTAACTTTCTAATAAGTTTTGATGTTGAGGCAAACTTTAGAAAAGCGATCGTCTTTTTTTAAGCCTCATTAAGCTCGAATGTGATCAAAATTTGTTTTAATTAAAATTTATTACTTCCATTCTTATATGATACGTGGAAGATACATTGACTTTAACTTATCATCCGAAATAGTTTGTTTTAATTGAGAGATTTGACTTCAGTCAAAGGATGAAAAACATTCTTAATTAATTAAGGGAAAAAAACAAATGAAACTGTTTTTTTTTTTAAATTATGTTTCATTTACTTCATGTTTAAATGACATAAATATTTAAGGTACATTTTGGACAGATTTTAAAATGCATGAATCCAAAATTTTCAACGTATTGATTCATGCTAAGTGAGAATTGAACCCACGCTAATGGCACTACAGTCGGCTTCTTTCTGATATAAAATACAATAAATTAGGTGTTTATTTCAGAAATAGCTATCGTCCGCGAATATGGCCGTTCGACATTAAAAAAATTTTTGAAAGTAGCCGATGTATTCTTATAGACTATGTTCTATATCCATGGCAAATGTCATCAAGATCTGTTGAGCCGTTTTGGAGATACATTTAAACAAATATCCATTAAAACATTCGCATTTATAATATTAGTAAGATAATATATTATATGATCAATATTATATATTCTTTTATTGTAAAATACTTTTGCGAAAAACCCAAGTGATGTTAAACTGGGCTTAAAATAGGAATGCACTGATTGACATCAATTTATTACTAACATTATAAATGCGAATGTTTGTATTGATGGATGGATGTTTGTTAAAAGGTATCTCCAGAACGACGCCACGGACCTCGCTGAAATTTGGCATAGATCTAGAACTTAGGCTAGAAGAAGCCAGTGCAGACGTAGTCGAGGGCGATAGCTAGTATTTGTACATTGTAAAGTGTTACCATCATAATAGCGATAAAAACAATTTATTTCAAAACCAAAGGAACGAAAACGAATGTCTTTTGGTAACACATTTAAAGCAGAACGATGGTATTTTATTGCACAACTTTTAAAACTAAAGTCTCTACTCACAAATTGAACTTTCTTATTTATTCGACGTTACTTTATAGAATAAGCAAGTGTCTATTTGAAGACCATTAATCAACTATGACTTATTTACATTCAGTTCACAACTGGCTCTTAGAAATGCTTAGTGGCATCGCACTTCGCCTTGTAATTCGTGTTCTTTACATTTCAAACGCTCAAAGGATGCACAATTAGGTATTATTTATAGCAAATTGTCTGAGTAAAATATGCTTTTACATATTGACTTACAAGTGTTACATATGTTGTCATATGTAGTTAGAATGTTTTTTTTTTATTAGTACGGAAAGGACATTTACCGCGTAAAACTTCCCTCATGTCAGTTAATTTCCATCTTTGCTGTTAAATGTGTATATAAGCTGTTTAGCTCTATGTTTAATAACCGTATGTATTCACAAAAGATTTTGTCGGAAATCGTATAACCTGAATGTACGCTGGTTATTCGTCCGTGCCACGTTTCAGAGCGGCCGCAGCAATCAAAGTTGTAATTAGCAGCTAGTGAAACAGCAAATTAAACGTCCTTTCATGTGACAAATTTACGTTGGAGCCCGCATCGTGTGGCCCCCGTCCGTTCTGTGCCCGGAATCGCGCGTCAATGAGGCGTGTACAACGAATTTCTAATTAAGTCACCGATTATTTTGTGCCAGTATCATTACGTAATAAAATTACATAATAATAATAATAATAATAAAAATGACAGCGGCCGTCACCGAAAAATGTCACTGAATTTTTAATATTTTATTAAGAAAAATATATAAAATTAAACAAGAAATAAATATGTGGAATAATAATAATAATAATAATAAGGAACCATAATTCAGAGGACAAAATTGAGCCGCGTCGGAGATGCGCATGCCTAAGACCTGCTGCGCTCACCTCGCTGAGCCTAATACCATCAACGTCGGAAGAAGATGAGTCCCCGACCGCTAGTGAGGAGGAGCCAGCGCCGTCCACCCCGCCACGAAGACCTGTGCGGGGCCGTGGTCGGCCACCGTCGGCACGCTTGGGGCCTGCGGGACGCATCCCGCACCCGGCCCCCGCTACCGGTGGTGTAGTGCGCCGCATGAGATGGACTTCAGAACTAAACGAGAGTGTCATGCGCGCGTATTACCAGGCAACAGAGGTGGAAACAAACCTCACAGCGTATCGTGGTAGGATGTTGTCTCTGTTTCAGGTCCTTCAACCAAATACCGCCGTCACGGCTCAGCGCTTATCGGATCAAGTGCGGGTCATACTGCGGTCGCGTCGGCTGGATGACTCCGTTCTTGACCGTCTACGCACTGAAATACGTTCCAGCCTTAGGGACACGGAGTCTGCACCTACGGCGCCGCTAAACGTTGACTGTGTAGACAGTCGGCCACCGACGCCAATAGCACCGTTAAACGTAGGCGCAAGTGATACTATAGCTGAGAACGTAAGTAGCCAGGATAATGAGCATATGAGGAGAACTTTGGAGGAGGCCATTAAGGAATTTAAAGATGTCCCTACATTAAGTAGATCGCGGTTACCGCGTTTGCCTATTCATAGGGGTAGTTTGGCTATTGTAAATCAAATGAACGCACTACTAGCGCCGTATTTTGATGCTAGTAGTAGCTTAGCAGAAACACACTCTATTCTGTATTGCGGGGCTGTCGCAGTGTGTCGTATGGTAGGTGTCAAACTTAATATCAAAAATACCCAAACCGTACCACACACCTATAGCAAACCAGCCTGGCAAGCCAGAATTGAACGTCGCATTAACACCTCGCGAACTTTAATAGCCAAACTATTAAACTTCCGTGCTGGGAATACTCGGCCGAAAGTTATGCGTTTTGTGACCCAGGCATTTTCCGGGACTAATATTAGTCCCAATAATTACATACTTAGAGTCACGGAACGCATAGACTTTTATAAGCAGAAGATCTGCGCTTGGGCGAATCGCATACGCAGGTACAAAAAACGAGCGGACAGATTTATTCTTAATCGTCGCTTCCAAAGTGATCAAAAGGGTGTTTATAGAGGCTGGGAGCAACCTAGTGAAGGTGTGAATGACAGGCAACTCCCAAATCCAGACGATTTAAACAATTTTTGGCGTGGAATATGGTCGGTGTCTGTCAATCATACAGAATCAGACTGGGTTGAAGCTGTCGGACAGGGATGTGAACAGATACCAGTTATGGATCCTATTACAATAGAACCTTGTGACGTGAGTTGTGCAATCCGTTCGGCTCATAACTGGAAAAGTCCTGGGCCGGATGGATTGCCCAATTTCTGGATCAAATGGTTCAACAGTTCACATTTCTGTCTGGCAGCTCAATTCCAGGCTGCCATCGACCTGGGTAGTCTCCCAGCCTTTATGACCACAGGGGTCACCCACCTTTTGTTCAAGTCCGGTTGTACCACGGAAGCTAAGAACTATAGACCCATTACTTGTTTACCAACATTATATAAGTTGCTTACATCCATTTTGAGCTCAAAATTAACAAAGCATCTCAAAGATCTTTTGGCCAAAACTCAAAATGGATGTAGGCCTGGGTCCCGTGGTACGAAGGAACTACTCCTCATAGATATGACCATCAACCAACAGGTCCGTCGAAATAGGAAAAACCTCTGCACTGCCTGGGTCGATTATAAAAAGGCCTATGACTCGGTGCCGCACTCGTGGTTGAGGAGAGTACTAGAGCTATACAAAGTTGATGTAACTCTATGTACTTTCCTCAGTTCATGTATGCGGCAGTGGGTTACTAGACTCTCTTTACCTGGGAGTGCAGCGCCTATTTCGAACGGACTTATAAAGATTGAGCGGGGGATTTTCCAGGGTGACAGCTTGAGTCCGCTGTGGTTCTGCCTGGCCTTGAATCCTTTAAGCACATTGCTAAACGAATCAAGGCTGGGCTTTCAGCTTCGTAGAGGGGGTGAAGTCATATCTCATCTTCTATACATGGATGACCTCAAGCTTTTCGCATCGAAAAAGACCGACCTAGTGGAACTGCTCAAAATAACTGAAAAGTTCAGTAGTTCCATCGGGATGGAGTTTGGTGTCGAAAAGTGTGCGGTCATGTATGTACAGCGGGGGAGAGTTGCAAGCTCTGATGGGCTACAACTCACCGAAAGTATGTCCTTCAGATCCCTCTCCGAAGGTGAGACCTACAAGTACCTTGGTATATCACAGTCGTTGGGTATTGTTGATGAGGATGTAAAACATCTGATAAAAGCACGATTCATTGGCCGCCTGAGAAAAGTCCTAAATAGTCTTCTATCAGGTGGTAACAAGTTTCGCGCTTTTAACAGCTGGGTTATGCCCTCGTTAACTTACTCCTTTGGTATACTAAGGTGGACTCAAACAGAGCTGGATATCTTGGATCGAAGGGTCCGTTGCATGCTGACCACACATCGGATGCATCACCCACGATCGTCGGTTATGAGATTGTATATCCCACGGAAATGTGGTGGCCGAGGCCTCCTCAATGCTAAGGACATGCATAACCGTGAGGTATACAATCTACGGGAGTATTTCCTGAAAATCGATGAGGGGATACATCGAGATGTGGTGTCAGTAGATAAGGGGCTCACCCCGCTCTCTCTTAATAACGAGAACTGGCGTAAACACCCAGTGTTGAGCACCTCCGAGCGTTTAGATATATGGAAGAGCAAGGAGTTACACGGCAGGTTTTATCGGGCTCTGCATGGGCCTGATGTAGACCTGCCTGCCTCTGTGAACTGGCTACGTTTCGGTGACCTCTTTGGGGAGACCGAGGGCTTTGTCTGTGCAATTATGGACGAAGTTATCAAGACGAACAACTACCGGAAGTACATTATGAGGGACGGCACGCTAGATGTCTGTCGTTTGTGCCACTGCCCTGGCGAGTCCCTCAGACATGTCACTTCCGGTTGTTCTCGCCTTGCTAACTCCGAGTACTTGCACAGACACAACCTAGTAGCCAGAATAATCCATCAACAACTTGCTCTTAAGTATGGTCTAATCGCTTCAGAGGTGCCGTACTACAAATACACACCGGAGCCAGTTCTCGATGATGGTCATATCACGCTCTACTGGGATCGATCTATTATCACAGACAGGACTATTGTAGCCAATAAGCCTGATATCGTGATAATAGATCGATCTGCGAGACATACGATAATTGTTGACGTAAGTATTCCCCATGACTGTAATCTCGTGAAGGCAGAGACAGACAAGATGTCAAAATATTTGGATCTCGCGCACGAGATTACAGCCATGTGGCATATGGAGTCAACAATTATCGTACCGATAGTGCTGTCCGTGAATGGATTAATCGCGAAGAGCCTCGATCACCACCTAGAGAGGCTCTCGCTCGGTAAGTGGGTGAAGGGCCAGGCACAGAAGGCGGTACTCCTGAGCACGGCACGCATTGTGAGGAAGTTTCTGTCTCTGGAGGCCTAACCGCCGGTAGCTTGGGCCCAAGGCTCCGCTGCCGACGTATCCAGATTTTTTATATTTTTTTTAATATTGTTTAAGATTTTATTAAGAAAAATGTATAAAATTAAACAAGAAATAAATATGTGGAATAATAATAATAATAAAATTTTATTGCCATTGAAATTTACAAAGTTTTAAATACAATCATTTACAATATACAGTGATGGCAAAATGGGGATCAACATATCAATAGGTGAATTTCGATAAAGTATTTCAGGCGTTGTTGTTAGAATTATCATTAATTATAACAGTTTGTATGTCCTCTAACGTGGGTTTGAAACTTGATTAATTATTATGTCTCTGATCAAGTAAATACGTACGACGACGTACAAAAACAAAGGGCTTTGGAATACTATTGTAATATAAAAATGACAATTTTGTGTCTTAAACAATTTGCAACATTGTTGTTAAAATAAAACACATTTTGTAAAATAAAAAGAAAAACGTATAAATTAAACGATGTTTGAAATTTAATTATGTTAATAGTTTATATTTCATTAATTAAAAAACAACATTTTCAACATCACACAAGATGGTGAGAACCTTTAAATAAATCTATTCACTATTGCTTTAACTTTAAAAGGATAGTGGGTCGATATCAGTCACGAACTGAACCTACAAACATAATGAGCTACTCTTGGAAATTAAAAAAATAGTTTTATGTAGTTTTCGTGACAAAGTTTATAGTTTATTACATTAGCTTGTTTATGAGCTAATTAATTCCTAAACCTATATAGGTTTTTTAATTTATAAAGGACAGTATTTCGTTTTATTTAGGTCATCTTTTAAGATCGTTGATTACTCCATATACAACCAATTTACTAACGGTATAAAATTCTACATTCTATTTAAATTAATGATCAGATGTAGATTATTGTTTGTGTTTGACGGACGCGAGATCAAATCAACGCACTATCGTTAAATTTTGAGGCGTAAAATTATTCCAATACCAATTCCAAGCGAATGATTAAATTATATGGTCGTAATCGCTTGCACAATTCTCTCTCTTACTACCGAAAAACAGTTAATGCACAGTAGTTAATTATTTAACTTGATTTGTCGATCGAGTATAGAATACCCACCTTATAACGTGTCTTATCAGACCCTCGACCATGCCAAACTACATTTATTTATTTTATTTTATTATTATGTTTGATTTTGTTTTACTGTTTGGTTTTGTTCTGTTCTGTTCTCTGTTCTGTTTTCTGATCTGTTCTCTGTTCTGTTCTCTTCTCTGTTCTCTGTTCTGTTCTGTTCTCTGTTCTGTTCTCTGTTCTGTTCTCTGTTCTGTTCTCTGTTCCGTGCTCTTTTCTCTTCGGTTCTGCTCTGTTCTTTTTTTATTATTATTATTTATAAGAAATATACATAAATCCGACAATCCTGTGAAGGAAAACATCGTGATGCTACTTGAACCACGATGAGAAGAAATTCAATGACATGTGTAAAGTCAAACAACCCGCACTTGGCCAGCGTAGATGAGTATGGCCTTGTCACCCCTAAGTTAAGGTAGGTCCCGAGCCCCTCAGTGAGGACGTGTAGTGAGCTGGTGATGATGATACATTAAAAATCTTAAGATATAAAACAGTGTTCTACAAAACTATATAAATAGTTTAACTGTGGGACCGTAATGATAAATTAAATTCGAATAGGGAATATAAAATAAAATTTTAATTAACCTATTTTGATAATAATAAGAATTACTATATATTACATCGTTTTAAAAAATGTAATAATTAGCGTATGTGTTCTTTCAGACTATGTTCTACATCTGTGTCAAATTACATCACGATCCGTCGTGCCGTTCTGGAGATACTTTCAAACAAATATACATACATCCATCCATCCATCTAAATATTGGCAATTACAATATTTGTAAGATTATGCTGAAACTCTTAAATGTCCAAAATATGTTTTGCTAAAATTAGTAACATAGTTAATAAGTGTTTTTACTAACAAAATTATGAGCATAACATTTGTAGCTTGAAATAAAAATTATTAAAACACTTTTGTATGCATAATATTTACCTTTAGGTACCCTTATTTCACAATATCAACTGATTGGATGTCAGAATTTTTACATATGGCCGCCGTGTATAAAATTTGATGTTCGTCTGTTTACTTGATTTAGGGCGTTGTATCGAAACGGAGTATAGTCATTCGAAAAACAGGTGTTAACAAGTAAGTACAGTGAATGTTGCAATTTCAAATTTAGAATTGAGGAACGAATTCCGAAATTAAATTTCCATTTCTCCGTTCCGGTGTTTATGTCACATAATTACGTGTTTTGCGGGTGTAAATTAAGCGAGTAATTAAACAGTCAATTTGGAATCGGTAAATGATAATAACTACAAATATTTATGGATAATTACACCGTAGTAGTGATAATAATAAAGGTAATATTATTATGTAGAATGTATGAGGTAACAACACATATGAATGTTAATTATTACACCTTTATCTATTAAAAGGTAATACGAAAAGGATTTCGTAAAACCATTGCTTTCTTCCAGAAATAAGGTATATTTTAAAATGTTCCGGAAGAAACCTAAACAAGGCCTTTTACTATACTACTGACACGAAAAAACCTTAAAATTAGACGCTATCACCACTAATATCAAGCTTTGTACTCTAAAATGTATTTAGTATTTAGAACATATTATTATTATTTAGAACATAAATATATTTAATTTCAACAGCTTAACAGTGATATTGATAAAAAAGGTCAATGAACTCGTCCGAGCGTATTATTTTCGTAATACTTTAAGATAATGGAGCAATAATAAATCAAACAAACAGGAAATTATAACAAACAGCTGAGAGTCGACCTTGGAAGTTATCTTCGAACTGTAGTTAGGCAGTGTACTAACTACTGGTTATTGATGCAACTAATAATAATGCTCGATTTAATAGATTATGTTATTTGAAATGCAGGTCTTATTTTCACATTTATTTTCTTACTAGATACCACCATGACTCAAAATATAAAAAAAGTCTTAAATAGTAGCTTATATGTTCTACTAGATAATGTTTTACATGGTAAACGTTCTGGAGAAACAGCAACAAACAAACATCCATCCATCTATCCATCCAACATTCTCCAAGATGATGTTTATTAATTTACGTCAAAAACTGAAAAATTAATTCTGAAGTTTTTGTCAATTATCAAAATATATAATATATTTCTAATCAACTTTAAGTCAAAACATAAATACTGATTGAAAGGCGTTTAATAACTCCTGACCTTACAACATTAGAAATGTACTCGTAACACAATCAACGACCAAATTAACATCTTACGTATCATCGGTGACCCCTAGAGCACTGGCTTACTGACCCGCGGGTTACTTTCCGCTTGTATAATTCTGCATTACGCGTTCCCTAAGCCTAGTTGCATTACATACTTTGCCCTTTAAGAGACAGGACCTATCAAACCCACATTCTCTGTTAAATGCTCTCAAATAATAAATTTTTGGAGCCAGTATGCGTTCATAAACGTGTCAATATATGCACTTGTGCGATTATTATTTTTACTTCACGTTTTAAGTAGCAGACTTTATTTAGTACAACGTCGGCTCTATGCCTTATCCGGTTCTATATAATCAAAGATTACATACTGATTCAAGATACTCTCTATACAATAGAAGTTTCAAACGAGGCCGGATTATAAGAAGCGAGTTTCAAATAATCCTTCGATGACAAAAAGAGGCTGTCGTTACGCCCGATGAAACTTTTTCAATAACCCGATAACAATGGCCCTTTGGCTTTTTTTCTTTTTAAGTCATGCTAAGCATTGAAATTCTTATAAGATACTGTTGAATGTTGATAAATCTCTGTTGATTTATTTTTATTTGCAGATTACGATGATAGATCATAGAACGAAATTTCCTACACTTAATCAGCGCATAGAATATTACGAATGAAATATATTTTTGAAACTGCAAAATTTCTTAGAAACGTTGGTATATTTTTTTCTCATCACACATTGTTGTTCCCATTATTACAATTCATTACTTTTATAATATTTATAGATACTATGTTCATCGATATTATATTTTTTAGACGTTAATAAAGTTAAATAAATGTTTTCATTAATTATCTAATTATGTTTTTTTTTTTAAATAAAATTTGAATATTGGGAATAATAATGAAGTATATCATCGCATATTGCATGTGTTCTATTCGTTTATAAATTGAAAATTGGTGTTATTTAGTAACTCCAAAGATACTACAAACAAAGACTATAACTATCACCACGGTGCACTTTTCTTTTCAATTCAAACACACACACTCCTTACGCACACCGAACTAAACGACAGTACGAAAATAATCTGTATATTACGTCCCATATTCCGGCTCATCCCGTTTGCTCTCTCAGCGAGATTCGAACGAAACGCTATCCTCCATTGTCGGGAGAAAGTCGCTTTTCGCAGTGCATTTGCGTCGCTTTGGAAGGGCGGTCGCGTAAGCTACGGGCCACGTGCAACTCGACAACTTGCGCTTAGTTCTTCACGAACTGTGTGGGAGGCTAGTACGTTACATGAATTATACGCTCGAATGTCATGCGCTTTAGAGAGCGCACTGCGAAAAAGCTTTTTTCGCTCGCGACCGAATCATGCGTGTGTGAGTGTTGAGACCACGTGATTTTGACAGTAGCAACGTTTTAATGCCGGTTATTTGTGTATTAACAACAGAGCTATGTATACTACATAATTGACGACAGTGAAAGTGTTTTATTTTGCTGATAACGAACGAATACGATGCATTTTATGAAGCAATGACCGTTTGAATTAGAAGATATCGCGAACAGGGTGACTGAATTTTTTTGGCGCATTCATAAACCATGGAGTTTTTACGGTAAGTAAACAGTCTGTATTATTATTGAAATGGTTTTGATATTGACTTAATTTATCTTTAACTTATAACTTAAAATAACATGGAATTAATATAAAAGCTAAATATTTATGTGCGTATACAGTTTATTTTTTCGTACATCGATTAAAAATATGAGACATTAGTCTTATATATTTTCATTATTATACGTTCAGTTAGTAGACAGGAAGTTGTTAAATTTTATATGTTTTTTAGTAAACATTTCGACGAAACTGTGAAAAGAATTATTAGAAACATACTGATTGATGTTATTTAATCTTAATATAATATATATTAGCGAAATAACTCCTGTAATTAGTTCTTTGTGCATGATATAAATTATGTAGAGTAAGTATCAGAGCATTTCAATTTCTGTTCTCATTGTTTATAGATAGAGTATCCAGTGCGCATGTCCGTTACTATGTCAACAAAAATAACACACAAACCGATGAAGTTTATTATAGATGCGAAATCGAACCAGTTTTATTTTAAATAATTAAGCGGATAATTCTATTTTGTAAATTTTAGCAGATTATGCACATTTGTCAAAATGGAAAATAATTGCGTGCGTTTTACTTTAGTTTCATATTCGAATAAACAACGTGAAACATTCTTTTACAATGATTTTTTTTTTGTTTCCTTGTAAAATTTAAATTGATTTGGTGCATGATAATACGACAAGAAAACTATGTATAAATTGGTTTATTTTTATAAAATAAAGTTATTCGGTAATATCTTTTATTTTCAAAAAATTTAATTTTATGTTGTTGAACTATGTTGAGTGATAATATATTATAATGTTTTATTCTGTTATGCAAACAGATTTTGATAATGTCTCATCGGTTGATTTAAAACAGACGCTATTATCTTTGCATAATATATATGTATAGCGGGCGCACTCACTCGTTCCCAGCGCTCCTTGCTCAATAGTTCGAATAATCAATACCATCGGTTGTTGACTTGCCTATAGATTTAAACAAACATACTCGATTTAACAATCAAAATCTTGATTCGAATCTGAACAAGATTTCTTTCGTATTTTAATACCGCAGTGTTATCTGAGTAGTTAAACACTCTATGCACGTTCGAAATTCAATTTCATTTTGTTCAACTTTTTTTTTATCAACTGCCAGTAACCTGCTTTTACTGCAACAGCTATAAGTTCAAATTCTTTTCCATTTCAAAGGTTTTCGATTTGTTAGAAAACATTTTAGGTGAACGCATCGCTTTAGATAGCTCATTATTAATTTAAAACGTATACTAAACTTATTCAAAACACGTCATTTGTAGATCAAGAGAGATGATGTCAGGGTATTTTTGCATAAGTCTATAATTAAACGTGCCATAACGGTCGGCTGCGAATAATTGCGCGGGCGTTGGATTATTTGATATTACTATAATATCGTACTGTATGCGGGTTTGGAGTGTACAGAGATGAGAAGGACACATTCAATGCTACTAAGATTTTTGCGTACAAACGGACAAGAAGGACAAGTCGGTGAAACTATACTAATTTTAAAAGTAACATTTAGTTTAGTTGTATTGATACAGACCTGTCCATCTAATTTTAGTCCTCTTTTTCTTCCCACACTTTTCTTATAATAGAAGGATGGTAAGGGAAATTGAATTTGACGGAGGAGGGACACATAGGAAGTGAAAATATTCTCTTTCTATTTTACTTATCTTTTGCATTTAGATTACGGTTGTTAAAAGGTTATTAGTGTAACCGTACCTTTATAATGCGCATGTCTGTGAAGCTTCACCAAACACTCAAAACACTCAGACTAATAGCGTGGCTTTATACAGCAGTACAAGGGTTGAGGGGAACCTTGACTCAAGAGTACCAAACATGACCGAAATACGACTTTCATGGTAAGAATGTATTTTATGAAAGAGCTTCGAAAACGTATTTGGATATTTTTGTGTTTTGAAGCGTTTTTGTTTTGCGATTGTCATTAATTATTTTGATGAGCCTAAAATATTTTAAGCTAATTATAGTTAATAGCGACTTATAAATCTTACCATTTCTTGATTTTAAAATGTGTTTTAAATAATGAAAGGTAAAAATTAAAAAAAAAAACATTACTAGGCGTACACACTACGTTAAATTGTTAACACGAGTCCATTCGGTCAATTTTGACGATTAAAGAACAAATTGTCGGCGACGTGTGTCTTTGTACGAACGTCTAAGACATTGTATTTATCATAATCAGCTCACTATACGTCCCCACTGAGGGCCTCGGAACCTACCCTAAGTGGGGTGAATAGGCCATAGTCAACTGCTGGCCAAGTGCGGGTTGTTTGACTTCACACATATCTTTGAATTTTCCTTTACCGTAAGAACATCGGGTAAATGTACATAATATGTAAATCAAAACTCGAAAAACACATTAGTACATGGCGGGATTGGAACCCAGGACCTGCAGATTGCAAGTGAAGTGCTTAACCCCTGAGCCACCGACGCTCTACATTGACACTGTATTGCGTAAGTTAAGACTAAAATTGCATGGTTTCGAAGATTTACGTTGCATTGTATACGGAGAGAGGCACAGTTACAATTTCTTTGTTATAAATGTAGTTTAATTTATCATACTTAAAGTTAAAAATATTTTGATAAAACAAAGTAATAAACATTTTATGATGTTAAATAAATCAATATTAATAAACGAAAATAGTCTATAACTTATGGTAATAAAATGAAACAAAAACAAACATAGTTGATGCGAGCGAACATTCCGGGATCATAATGATTCATTGAATGTGACATGGGATTTAAATTATTATAAGAAACAAGGATAAAGTGTGAACGTGTGCTTGGGTGGTCCCTATCCTAACTGAAGGCCCTGGATCTAATCCTGTCAGGCGTAACCTATATCTGATTCACTGGCAATAATAAAAAGAACTATGACATGAACTGGTCAACTTCTTACCAAATATATGTAATCACAGTTAAATATATTAAGCATACCACCATCAATTCTTACATCTTAAAAGTCTAGCAATGTGATTAAAGTACTTTTATTTACTTATTTTTGTATTTATTAATTTGTTGACAAATCATACGAAAACAGAAAGTGAAATATCAAGGACGCGTCACATTAAACCTTTCGTTACAAGACAAAAACAAATGATATAATTCAATGAGAAATGAAAGAGATCAATTCACTAACTTAAATTCAAAGGAATTCAATTTTTTTATCTTATTTTAATTACTGGCCAGTTGTAAAAAAACTAACATATACTAACTACATGGTATAAATTTTACTATTTTGTATCGCAAAATTTTTCGTATTGCAAATTCAAAATTACCGCGGGATTCCACTGCCGATGCTCCTAAAGACGAGATTAGAATAATATGCTTTGTACGTGTCTTGCGACCTTGAGAACACTAAAAAATGCACCCGTACGTATATTTATTCCCATAAACTACCGACGTGTAAAGATGACGTGAACGCCTAAGATATTACATGAACTTGTTATCTCATCATCGGTTTAAAATCTCTTTTATCTATTACTGAAACCTGTTCTGGTTAACAAAGAAGCTTCTAGTAAGTATAAAAATAAAAATTTCTTTGACATAGTGTCACAGTATTAAGAAAATAAATTTGAGACACATCATAATTACTAAGAATGGGTTTAAACAGAAAAATATTATTAGAAACCATCTTTTATAAGTTAACAATAATAAGTTAGATAAGCTTCCAACATAACATTTTCTAGTAGTAAAGTAAGCCACTAAGCTGCTTGGACAAGACATGCAGGCTATATGAAGCAGTATTATTACCATAATCACCATTGTGCGTTCCACCACAAGGCCGCTCCCTCAGTCATTATAAGAAAGATTGCAAGCCGCTCTCACTGCGAGCTTGTAAAATGGCATAGGCTTAACTTTTTTATTAAAAATAAAAAATTATACAGACCTATTAAATCAAAAGACCTCAAATCTGTTAGCCATAATGTACGGCAGTTTTTTGACTTCCATTTATGACTTACATTAATTAAAAAAGTAAATAAAAAGTCACTTGCACATAAAGTAATAGATTTGGAATAACCGTATATCTACGAATACCTTATTTGTTAAAACATTACCGAATGGAACATATTTATTTCTGATCTAATTTTATCCGTACTCAAGTCCCCAGTCAATCCCAACAGTATCGTAAGTATCGTTTGATATATGTAACTATTGTAGAAAAGACAAGAAAGTTTTTTAAAGCAGTTAACTAGTGTTATTTCTAAAGGTTTTCTACTTTAAAAGAATTTAGGAGTTTTACTTATTATCAAGGGAACGATCTGTTCGCTTTGTGAAAATTTACTTTAGTCGGTTCCCTAGTCAGTAAAATTTGTTAAGCAATTTTACTGTCGTAATAAAATGTGAAGCGTCCGTAACTAATTTATATAATTCCTTTTTTCTCCTTTCATTGTATAACTTTTTTCTACAGCCGTATCAGATCCTCGTTACAACATTAATAACGGACGTCTGTTTAAATTTAGATTTTGTTTGTTCTTTTATTATTATTATTAAAAGCAATCAGTTAAAGATATGTTTCATTAAATTAATATTAAATTTACAATATCTAATATTAAGTTATTGTTATAAACTATAATACAGTTAATAACAATACACAATACGTTATAGGTATACGTTTAGTAAAGGTATTTGTTATGATTATCGCTTTAATGAAAACGCACCTTAAATTATGCGTACGGGCGTAATCACCCGTTAGGCATGTCACTGTTCTATGATATTACGTAACCATTATAGTCACCTTATCCTTTGTTAATCTTCATATTAACGGACGAATGGTTTGGAATGATTTGCATAAACCTACTTTACTGTTACCAGGCGTGGTATTTAACCCACTAAGCTGTTGTACTTTATGTTAAATGTAATCAATACAAGTAATGTTAATTTAATAGTATTCATTTGTTAGAGTCATTAAGTTTGTAAACTATTTTGGCACAAGCAAAAATTTTTTATAAACGTTATTACCGTGTTCGCTATGTTCCTTATCGAATATTTGATATTGTAGGTCAATCATCATTCATAACTATATTTATTTGGTTTTATGTCTGGTGATGAGAATTGATTTTTTACACGGCACTTCTAATGAATTCGTATAAAAATCACAGCAACATAAGATGTGTACGTACTTTACGCAAACAATAGGCATAAGAAGTTGACGTGTCATTGATGGAAGTGAACTTACCAAGGAACTTTCCTTAATACTTAAAAGAATTTTTATATACGATGTTTCTGCATGAGTCAGATAGTTCACTGGACGTGACGGGTATTTTTATTTATTTTACTATTAAAAGTAGTGAAGGGGGAGATCGTTTTAAGCCGATTTAAGAAGTAATGCGGAAGTATACGATATTTATGTCAGTACGGTAAAATATTACACAAAATATTTTATCGACGGCCATTAGTCAATTTTATGGAATGTTTAAGTTGTAACAAATTTTAACTATATTTGAATAGTGTCTATAGACGACAGTGTATTAACGTTGATAATGCAATTTATGACCGCACTAGCTGTCGCCCGCGACTCTGTCCGCGCGGCTTTAAAACAAAACTTAATAAGTACTGTAGTGTTTGTGTCTATGGAATAGATACAATTCACTGTCTCATGTACCACACTGGAAGGGACGGCTGTCTCTGGGTAGTTGAGTGACGAACGCGGTACGAAGCGGACGTGCGCCTGCGCTCCAGTGCGGTAGTGGTGAGCCAGTGTCTGTCCTTAATCATCTTTAGGGACCCTATGGTCCTACAAATGGCGACGAGGTGAAAAAAAAAAAAAAAAAAAAAACAACAAAATAGAAAATTGGTAACTATGTCCGTATTTTGTGCCCTAAGTAATAAAATACTTGTGTGTAAATTGAAACATTTCAATCAAGATATTTAATTTTATGCCTAAAAGTAGAGTACAATTATTACAGATTTCATAATAGAAGAAAGATGACAATATGATATGGGGAACATTAGTTTACAGTATTATCCGATTTTATAAGTTGTATACGTGTAAAATAGTAATGATGATTTATTGCAAGCATGCGATATCACTTCCGCCGTCGTTATCTATTTATTATGATGAGTAGGAATATTTGTCTATTAAAGTTTAGTTCACAATAATATTAATTGTCAATAATATTTACAAATTATTACAGCTAACTTTAAAAAATTAATTGTAAAAAAAAAGCGATTGAAATTATTGTAAATTATTATACCTTCGAGTACTTACAATATCAATCTTCATAAGTGTAAGAAACGTCAATAAAAGGCGGGGTCAACGGGTGGCCTGATTTATTTGTAAAGATGTTTTAAATCTGTTATATTAATCTACTCACTATTTGGTCATCAAATATTCTCTGTAACGAGACACATCAAATGCAACACATCAAATTAAAACAATAAGTATCAACTGACATATTTATTTTGTTCAGAAATAATTATATTTCTGGCAAAGGTATTTGTGAATCTTCTTCAACGAACCGTTCTAGGATCTAAGACAGTGTCATACGAAATATGGGTCTATTATCTATTAACTGCAACTAAGTATTTCACGTAAAATGACAGGTACAGGCCGTATTTTGAAAATCGGCTATCATTTTAACTAAAACTAGCTTTTACCCGCGACTTTGTCCGCGCGGAATAAAAGGATAGAAAACGGGGTAAAGATTATCCTATGTCCGTTTCCTGGTTCTGAGCTGCCTGCCCACCAATTTTCATAATCATTATAAATGGTGTGACTAATACGACTTTCTTTTATATATATAGATAATACAGATATGTAGTGCTCTGGATTTCCATTAAATTGGTGATATATCTTCGTCTATTTTGGATGTCCATTAAATTGGATATATGAATGCGTAAATAGGTAAACCTAATAAGGTAAGGTAAAATAGTATTGAAAAGTATACATTTATAATTTGGATTTCTATTACATTAGAGATATTCTAAACTATTTTATTACATTGTACAAAATGAAATTCATTAGATTGAATTTAATGTGTCTCGGACTTCTTTTAAATAAGAAGCATTAGTAAAAACAAAAGAACTTTTATTAAATTGAAGGTATTTTAGATTTTAGATTTAAATCGAACATTTTCAGTAGGAAGCAGCTGATATTGCAACGACTGCTAAAAAGAGACGTACATTATTACAATAGCGAAGATAATTTGTTTGTTTACAACAAAAAAAAGTATACGCTAAAACGAGAAAAAATGAAGAAAGAGATAGAATAATTGTGTTAGTGTAATTATGATTTTTGCGTATATCGAAAGATTGTTTTAAAATTAATAGAATGTCGTTGAAAATAAGTCAAAACATATTCTTACTAATTGACTATAACGATTTATAGGTGATAAGAAAGATAGAAGACATCACCCGCAATCGGTTGTTTTCGTTATGTCGTGGTCATGTGACGTACACTCTGTACACTGAGAGCAATTTAACTTTATTTAACATATAACATTAGATCCGACGATATATCATTAGATGCTAGAAGTTATCGATGGCATCTCAGTTGTATAGTTTGATGCGTTGAGATGTATCACTGGATTGGTTATATAGTTTATTTATCAATGTTACAATAAGTTCCCTCTGATGTTAAGAAGTGTTATTGATAAACCTATGTTAATAAATAAAAAAGTAGTTAATACTAAAGTCTGTTCGTGGGTCCTTAGCAAAAAATATATATATTACCAAATTATACGTAAAAATTAAATGTTCAATTGTTGGAGTATGAGCAAATGAATATCCGGGTGCAAAATAGTAACAGATACATGTAAATACTGCACAAAAGTTTGATTATTTTCTTTTGAATATTACCAGGTCTCACAGTTTAATAGAAAATTTGTGTTGTCTAAATTTAGTTAACTCTAATTCCGTGACGTCGGAATGTCGATAAAAAAAATGACTGAAAAGGTCATTTGTCCATCATTGTCAGCGTAGTATACAAGTGTGTGTAACTAGTGCACGCTGTCATGTGTATTGTACAGGCAGTAGGCCCAATCGTCTAAGTTTTATTTGAATTTAAAATATAACTAAACTATAGATAGGTTTAGCGTTCGTCCGTGATTTCGTAAGCGCGGAAAAAATATAGCCTAGGTTCTATTGATAGTCTCGACAAAATCGGTCCATGCGATTCGGAGATTATTCATATGGCCATTTGCCTGATTGTCCCTTATAATATTAACAAAAATTAACTTTAACTGTCAACTTTAACTTGCGTTAAATTTTCATCGATTAAAGGCTTTAACGATTAACGAACTTACATTTTTATTTAACGACTTAACGATTAACGAAGTTAACTTTTGATTAACTGTGCCCACCTGTGACCAGGACCATAACAGGTTCACAAATTATTAACATCCTGAAGGAACTCTTTAGTCGACTGGGTTATCCACATTCAATCACTGCAGATTGTAAATGAGCTAGCAGTTTGTAAATGAAGAGTTTAAAACTTTTTGTGAAGATTGCAACATTAAACTTTTAGTACTGTTCCATATTGGCCGCAAATGAATGGGGAAGTCGAGCTTCAAAATAGGGATATCTTAAAGTGCCTTAGAATAAGTGCAAGCGAAAAAAGAGACACGAATATAAGAGAAACATTATATTAGTATTTTATGATGTATAACTCTACTCCTCACTCAGTAACAGGAAAGACCCCTTCAGAACTTTTCTTTAAACGAAAGAATAGGGTTAAGATTCGATGCTACATGATATTATTATTATTCGGGTTAGTTTCAACATACAAAATTTTTCAATTATTTAATTCAATATTTTATTTTGACATTAAGCTTGAGTGTTGTTGATACGCCGGCTTGATAATACATCATGGCGTCGGCCGGAACGCTGAGTGATTAGTGAATTGATACATACTTAAACCAATGATCTTATGACTTATGATAACATTGATACTTAGTAAAGCAACAACTGCAATTCAAAAAGAAAAGGAAATGGATTAGCTAAGTGTGCATTTGACTAACACATAATTATCGTGATTAAATAGTAAATACTTTATTGGCATGGCCGTTTGGTTTATATGAAATTTATGCATAATAATGCATATTATTATGCAAAATAATGAGAAAAAAAATTTAGATTTCAACTTAATTTAAGGTTAATCTATATACTTTTCTTCGTACTATTCATGGCGATCATAGTATATCTTCGAGGGGGAGTTCATTGCAGCCACTGATAGTGACAATGACTCACACTTTTGTTGTTTTGTTTTGTATTTTCTGTACTACAAAATATATCTAAATTATACGTAAAATGTTTGTTAGAAACAAGACCTACCGTTCTCCTATATCAGTTGTTAATTATTGCAGATATCCATTAAGTTGGTTGTACAGTCACATGCACGGAAATGTAAACATTGTTCTTGTTATGACGACATGACTTCTGATGGCGTTGTTCGATGAGTACATCATTTAATCAGATGATGTAAATTTCTTTTAATTTAATTAATTTTTATGACTACCATTAGGTATAAAGATCTTAATTTCTCAAAAAAAAAAACACAATGCTTCACTTACAATGAAAAAAAAAAAAAAAAGGAGTAGATATGTTCGGAACCATACCGCCGTGCGTAAACAACTTCTGTAAATCCGTGCTCGTAATTTTATTTAAAAAAATAGTTATGAGTAATTGCATTTATTTAAAGTAATAGTTATAGTTTTTCTGTGCGTTGTAAGGAAGGTGTAAGTTTAAAGCGTTTGCTATAAACAAATGTTTTGTGAAGTTTTTAAATGTTATTAAACTATGCTGAACAATTATTGATATACCCGAAAAATAAATATGTATATCATACAGGCTTGCGGGTTAATACGTAATATAGATACAGAATACAGGATGAATATAAAGCAAAATAAACCTTAACACAACTATAGAAGAGAATCTAACTTGACAGAAATGACAAAGTTATATATGTAGAAAATATTGAGAGATTATTACAGTTCAGCGATGATTATGATTTAAGTTTATTTTTGAAAGCATTAATATTGTTACAATTCTTTATCTCGTCTGACAGTTGTTAAACATTTGAAGGCCTTCGAACGAAATAGTTTTATTCCATAGATAGTTCGCGGAGTAATAGATTTAATTTGTGTTTGTTACGTCAGTTATGTTTGTTATCTCTTTTTTCGAGTTTAATGTTAGACTTAATGTTTTTATTTGTTATGTTCATTATGAGAGTACAAGTCCTAAATTTAAACATTTGAGTGACATTAAGTAATTTTGTTTGTTATAAAGTTCATTAGTTGGAGTTCGGTAATCAAAAAATTAAATTGGAAACACTTCGGTTACCATTAAATTGGAAACACTTCGGTTACCATTAAATTGGAAACACTTCGGTTACCATTAAATTGGAAACACTTCGGTTACCATTAAATTGGAAACACTTCGGTTACCATTAAATTGGAAACACTTCGGTTACCATTAAATTGGAAACACTTAGGTTACCATTAAATTGGAAACACTTAGGTTACCATTAAATTGGAAACACTTAGATTACCATTAAATTGGAAACACTTAGATTACCATTGAATTGGAAACACTTAGATTACCATTAAATTGGAAACAGTTAGGTTACCATTAAATTGGAAACAGTTAGGTTACCATTAAATTGGAAACACTTCGGTTACCATTAAATTGGAAACACTTCGGTTACCATTAAATTGGAAACACTTCGGTTACCATTAAATTGGAAACACTTCGGTTACCATTAAATTGGAAACACTTCGGTTACCATTAAATTGGAAACACTTCGGTTACCATTAAATTGGAAACACTTCGGTTACCATTAAATTGGAAACACTTCGGTTACCATTAAATTGGAAACACTTAGGTTACCATTAAATTGGAAACACTTCGGTTACCATTAAATTGGAACACTTCTATTGCTGACTACAGAGAATTCCATTCAATTGGAATTGAGGTTGCCCCAGAGGACTCGAAATTTATGTTAAAGAATTATATAGGACAAACAAACTTGCAAGTACATTTATCTCTACGCCTCATGTAGTCGGAAAAACTACATGTCACGGTAAGGAATGAAGAAACTGGACAAATACTAAGAATGAACGTTACACATCTAAAAAGAGTGGAAGGGGAATGGAAATGTAATGGAAATTTAAATGAAGATACATCAAACATTAATGAATGAAACAATCTGGTTGGAAATTATTAATTTATAATTACAGTAAAAAATATATATAAGATGTTGATTGAGTTGAAAATAATAATAAAATAAAACTTGTTAACAAGGAAGGGATGTAGTGTTTGTGTCTATGGAATAGATACAATTCACTGTCTCATGTACCACACTGGAAGGGACGGCTGTCTCTGGGTAGTTGAGTGACGAACGCGGTACGAAGCGGACGTGCGCCTGCGCTCCAGTGCGGTAGTGGTGAGCCAGTGTCTGTCCTTAATCATCTTTAGGGACCCTATGGTCCTACAAGTACCCTATGCGTTCTTTCAAATTATGTTCTACATCTGTTCCAAATTTAATCAAGATCCATTGATCCGTTCCGAAGATATCTTCAAACATCCATCCATCCATCTATTCATCTAAACAGTCGCATTAATGATTTTAGTAAGAAGTAAGATTATTGAGAAGTTATTGAAGTCGATATCAAAATACTAAAAAGATATGTTTATGAACATATAGGTTTAGCCTATAAAATATCATATAATTTTGTATGTATATATTAATAACTGTTACTACCACCAGAACGGACTAACGGATTAGGATGAAATTTGGGACATAGATATATTATATTCTTGAATAGCGAATAAGCTACTCAATTTATGATTAATTTCTCGCGGATGAATTCGTCGATTGATACTAAAACATTTGGAAACATTTATCATTCATTAACCCGTTGTTCCTTTACTCTTCTTCAAACAACTGAATTAACTACTAAAGGATGTAAAAAGCAGTAAAACGTAGGTACAAATGTATACGTTTCAGTTTTAAAGCCTAAGTCGGGAGCTGATTAAACTTATTTGAATTCCGTGCACCCAGGAGTGGTATGAAGTTATAACAAGCAAAGTTAACGATATAGAACTGCCGTCTGACAAATGACGCTAGAGGCACGCAGTATTTTAATAAAATTTTACCCCTTTCTTAACGAGAAATAACGATGTTCCTCTTTGTACTATTTTTAATGTAACAGTTGCGAATATGTAAAACAAGTCATTTGAAATACATTTTCTTTTAATAAGGTATAGGTATAGGTATATATATTGGCAACGTCAATAAATAAATTTTATTCCATTATTACAGTTCCTGTAAATGTGGATCACGTTAATTCATCGATTTTTTTTTCTATTATTTTATAACGGGTTTCAATGATTAACTAATTAAAAATACTTAAAGTTCAATTGGTTTGCCTTTATCTCTAAATTAGATCCCATGCACAACCGTATTTTTTATCTTAAAATCTCAATTATTTGTGTTTAAATATAATTTAACATGAATCTTTTTAACTAGTAAATTTTTATTCACTACTCCACTACATTCTCTGTGCCAATTTATATTCCTCTGATGCACCAAGTGGTCAACGTACAATAAACACTGTGTAAGTGAGACAGCGCGGCGTACATTAACGCTTTTTGTAAGCGACGCGCCAGTATAACCTCGCCGTGCCACTTTTTCTACAATCCAAGCTTCACGAACCCTGTTTACTCAGGTAATAAAATATACATATAATATATATTTATTACCACTGTATATTACATTATCATCGTATACATTTCCATTGAGTTATTGCATTCAAGACAATGATTTATTACAAATGCTATTAGAAGAAAAAAACGTAGTAACTACTATAAATTCTTTTGAAAATGGAACTGCAAGCTCCTACTTATTTGAACAGGACACGTTTTATTCGATAACTATTTAACATTTAAATTGGGTAGTCTCTATCACAGATTATACTCTGGGGCTTACTCACAAGCATTACTATTTAGCTTAATTCCCACATCTCCGACTTTGTTTAAATATTTAAGTTGCAGAAAAATCGCGTCCGAATAAAATTATATATAGCGTTTATTTTAGATAGAGAAGAAACATATTGTTAGCATCAATAGTACCGTCTCATGGTGTAGGTAAGCTTTATAAGAGCTAATAATCTTACTAATATTATAAATGCAACTGTGTGGATTGATGTATGGATGTTTGTTGGGAGGTATCTCTGGAACGTCTGAACGGATCTTGATGAAATTTGGCACAGATGTAGTCATACATAGTCTGGAAGTATACATAGACTACTTATTACGTTTTTTTTCTAATTCCGCGCGAATGAATTCGGGGGCGAAAACTATCGAATAATAATATTTAGATCAACTTCAAAATAAAACTTAATTGCCGGTCGTTTAGGAATTACTTAAACTTTCTCATACTAAATTTACACTAAGTGTTTCCCTCAGTGAACACTTAAGTACGTTAGTAAGTTCCTTGTAACAATTTAAGTGAATGTACACAAATCTACACTTACTTGATGGAGGTTATAAATAAATACAGAGTGATTATGTCTCATTAAGGTCAAAGGAAGGGCGAATATTGTGCCAAATGATTGCAGCCGCGATAATCACAATGTGACATGTGAACGAACTGATGAGCTGCAACTGCGCTTGGGAAACGATATCATTATATTTTGAATCAACTCTGGGTATACATGATATAACTACGTAATACGCATTTCCCTGATTACGAAACGACCAACTGTATTTTTTTTACTGGCGTAAACAAAATGTATTTTGATGCAATGTTTTTGAATATATTCAATAACTAGCTGTCGCCCGTGACTCCGTCCGCGTGGAATTAAGAAAAAAGCAATAAGTAGACTATGTATTCTTCCAGACTATGTTCTACATCTATGCTAAATTTCATCAAGATCCGTTGAGAAGTTCTTGAGATACCTTCAAACAAACATCCATCCATCCGTCTAAACATTCACATTTATAATATTAGTAAGATTTGCAAGTGGTTAACTTTATCATCAGTGGACGTAAGATATCAGTTTATTTAAAAGGCGTCTATGGTGTGAAAAGTACTAAGTTGGCGGCGGCAGCGCCAAAAGTCCGCTGTCATCTGTTGTTTGTCAAATATTTATACTTCATTCTCAATTTTTTTTTTAAATTAAAATTAAAATTATATATGCAGTTGTATATATTCCTGGGCAACGGTCGCTCCGCTATTTCGAAAAATCCAGGTTCAAAAAAAATTGACGAAAGTTGTTGCTACAACAGACTACAGTCCACGCATTACTTTGTGTATAAAGTGTTTTTTTTATATCTGTAAGAAATAGAGCTACGTCATTCTTGAACATGCTGACATTTATACAAAAAACGGAGTTTTCATCCCCATTACTTTCTAACAAATGTATTTAATGTCATAGCCAATATAAATTAATACAACAGATGCTCAGTAATACAATATCTTATTACTGCCGTCAATGACGCGTTTAAAACAAAAATCTGATTCAAATCTGCGCATAGACGAATCAGTGACAGCCAGTTGGGTGATGTGCATACTTTGACTATAGAAAAACGGACTAGACAATAAGCTCTCGTTGTACTAAATCAATTCTGCGACTTTTCGCACTGGATCAGGAATAGATAACAATGACACAGGTCATGCTGACATTTGAGTAAAATTGGAACGTCTTTATGAATCCATACTGACCTAAAATATTACATACAAAACGAGAACAAACAAAACAAAAAACAGAACAAGCAAATTTTGAAAATTATTCGTTTTTATTTGACAGATTTTCATTAAACTTTTTGGGAATGCGCGTTTGTCAAGTCCTGTCGCTTAAAAGTCAAAGTGTGCAGATTACAGCTTGGCATTGAAAGCGTTTGGACAAACAAAGTTTTATAACCCGGCAACGTACTGAAAAGACCACAAAACAGGCACGTGACGTACATGTTTTAATTACAACGCAGGTCAACGATTTGTATGTTTATCTCGGACGGTATTTTTTTCCGTTTCGGACAGATTCAATGAAAAAAA
Source organism: Papilio machaon (assembly GCF_912999745.1). Classification (NCBI taxonomy): domain Eukaryota; kingdom Metazoa; phylum Arthropoda; class Insecta; order Lepidoptera; family Papilionidae; genus Papilio; species Papilio machaon. The sequence goes on from NC_059997.1 coordinate 2,878,232, forward strand.
AAATGGAAAATTACGTGTTAAAATATTTGTTTTAAAAACTAGTGCTACGGTTAAATAAATAATCATAATAATCTTACTTGTGCATATAACATCACAAGATCCCGCGATTACTTCTTAGGAATGCAAGGTTTTTTAAAATTGACTGACGGCTGATGTTTGAAATCATCTTAATTTATTCCATGCATGAAGAACGAGTGAACACAATAAGCACATTTCTTGTTTCTTTATAATTCGATAACGATTTCGATTTGTACGCTCAGCTGAGTTGCCGATCATTCCTTTTATTAACAGTAGATCGGTATCGCGTCCAAACACGTTGTATCTCGAGGGAGCACTAGTTAACAATTCGTTCTTTAATCGATTTAAAAATAAATCCAATTCGTACTGAGTTGGACTAAAAAACTTGGAGTAAAACTTTTTAAAATATTAAACGTTAGGAGCTTGTTTTATACAGTTTCTTTTTACAATTAGGATTATCGGTTTCGTAAACTTATTAATCAGACGCATTCGCTAGGCATTGGCATTCGAATATTATAGGAATTGAACTTAGGTTTGTCGATAAGTATGAACTTTATTATAGATTTTGTATACATTGTAGTATTCAAAATAACAGTGAATAAGGATTTACTAAACTACTGTGTACCGTCTTTAGATAACAATAACACTAAACTAAAAATAATTCAGATATTCGAGAAATAAAATAAAAAACCATGAGCATGCTTGACGATCTCAACATAATCGTGAGCTTCATTCCACAGATATCTCGTATTATAGTTAATCCGATTTAAGATGTTTGACATATCTACGCTCAGAACAAAATAGACTTCTCTAAACAATAAGTGAAGAAGAACGGACTGTTTGCAAAAAGCTCCTTTTCCACTGGCTAGTCGCGCGCAGCAGCAGTAAAATTCTTATAAAGTCAAATTTATGGTTTGTATGAAATCTCATAAGTTCTTATACGAACGTTGTAATTATAACTTATTAATAAACATTAACCGTTGGTTTCTGAGACAAAAATCTTTGTTTAAAACATATCGGCGTCCCAGTCAGTATCTGACAAAAAAAAGATTTGTTGTTTTAAACGGAGATTTTTGGTTCAGGAACTCACGATAATACTTTAATAGTATAGGAAAAAAATTGGTTTAAAACGTGTACTATTTAGTTTTGACGTTGAGCATAGTGGAATTTTATAGAAATAGTGTTTGCGCACGAATTGCAGGCAAGTGGAAAATGGATTTAGTATTCTATGATTGACAATAGGAGACATGTCTACCGTCATACATGTGAAGCGCTTCCAATACAATCAGTTGAATCATACTAGCATATTACACAATGGAATTATTTGTAAATAACGTCCTAAATTGCTATTGTATTAATGTTTTGTGTAGGATATTACAACATCTTATACATATTGCAGATGCTTACAGTTTTTATATCAATTATTGTGTTATTTAGAAAGGAAAGCAATTGTATTTGTGTTGCATTGGAATTATAGTTGAGCAATTTCTGTATTGTATAACTACAGCTTGTTCTTGATTACACAGACACTGTAAAAGGAGAAGACTTTAAAAAGTATTGTTTGTAAACGCACGGCTTTTTTAAGCCTTAGCATAATAGTGAACAAGTCTATAAAATTTAATTGTACAAGTAATTCCAATAGTACTAAATAATAAAAACGCGTTTTTACATTGTTTTGAATTTGCGAAATATCTCTGTGGGTTCTACGAAATTTTTGCTGTACTTTCCGCTACGTTTTTTGCTGCACAAACTTTAATAAAAATTCTGTCGATGATGATACGATGGCTCACAAATATTCGAGATAGGTTCTGTTTTGTTGAAAACAAAAGCTTAGAAGAGTCCAAATATTATATGCCACAGAAGACATCAAAATGTCAATTTCTACAAAATTATAATAATTTTTAACCTCACTTAAGCATATATCTATGAATGTGTTAGAACAGCCTTTAAGTATACGTATTTACTTAGTTTATTTTTAATTTACCTATGAGCGTATAATAAGTGGTGGTTACCTCATTTACATCAATAGCGGACGTTCCATTCTTTGTCTTTTAAGTTGCAATTAATTATTCTACTTTATGTAAATACTTGAGACGTCGCTCGTCCTGCGCGGCTTTTTGTTATTGCGGTGTGCTCGCTAGTCACCAAGACAGATAAATACTTCAAAGTTTATTCATGTAAATAAATAAAACATTTGCAAATAGTATTTGCATTTGTAAACCTACTATTATACGGCACGATGAAGTTTATATGATGAATAACGAGTTTAAGTTTGAACTTATAAAAGCTTTGCATTTATCATTGCAAATTGTAATATTGTTGGGAAATTTATCGTTCATTGTTATCATTATTATGTATCATTATATAATGTAATATATTCACTTTAAGTTACATTTATCATTGAAAATGTAAATAAACAACAATAATATTAGTAGTATACCAGATAATTATTGTAGAGTTTAAGAAATTTAGAATATTAAGCACGATAAAGCAATAAACAGGACGCCAATTATACTATTGAAAGTTATAAAAACTCTGTTTCAATTGTGAGGGTTACGACGTATATAGATATTAAAGTGTTTATCAACATTTTTTTATTTTTAATAAAAGTAAATGACAATAATTGAGCCAAACACTCACTGAGTCAGGTTCATGCTGTATCGATCCGAGTCTGTGGCATAATACGAAGGTCGGTGACTCCTCGATAACCAGACACTAGCATCGGCAAATTTATGATCGCTCCTAATTATTTAACTGTGATATCGCTGTGAGTTATTGCAGGAAATGGTACTGCGTTTGATTGTTGGAACTGCTCTATGGATTTACCAACAGTGGAACTCCACCCTGATTTCGAACTATGCCGCGTAAAATAATTGTATAGATATACACAGATTATAAAAAGTAGTTTAAAAAATAATAACATTTTTGTAATACATATCTGATTTTATTTGTTTCATCATCATCATTTTAAAAGATAGTCTTTTAGCTTTTACCTTTTTAGGATACCTTTAATAACGTTTCTCATATTTCCGTTTACAAAACTAATAAAGTATACCCCAATCTTTCACATGAGCAACAATTTCTGCAGATGAAAATTGATTAAAACTTACATTTTGTGTTTAATTTGCAGCGAAAAGAGTTTTTATACAAAGTAGTGATTACGAAAATACTTTGACTGGGCCAAAGAAATACGGATGTTTACGTCTGCCGTCACAAACTGAAGTAGACCACCCATTGTGTTTGTAGGAACCGCAGCGTGTCTCGTGGAAGTAACGCGTAAGTTCTCAGTGTTGAATGAAGTCTGTCATTAGATTTTCATCGAGATATTTTTGTACATCTCAAATAGGCACTTCTTTTATTTTGGTTCGATAGGGAATGAGGTTGTAACGATATTAAATTTAAATTTATTGCTCGTTGATAATGTTTAAATATTTTTAGAATAAAACAAAAACATACCAATGTTATAAATGCGAATGTTTGGATGGTTGTTTGTTTGAATGTTTTAATGTATGTGTCCGGAACGGCTCAATGGATCTTAATGAAATTTGTCATCCATGTAGAGCATAGTCTGGAAGAACACATAGGCTACGTTTTATGTGTTTTTTTTTTATTTCGCGCGAACAGAGTCGCGGGCGACAGCTAGTAATAGAATGTAACTAAATTTGAATAGTGAAAAATGTAATACCGTAAATTGAGAAGTCTCCGCAATCTCTCGCCTCCTCTCAATGCTAATCAATTTTGTAAGTCACCCATTTAACATATTTAACACAGGGTACTAAATTACGAAGTATTTTTTAAAAGCTCCATAAATTATGTTACAGCGGTATTTTAATAATGTTTCGCAATGTGATAGAGCAATAGTTGATGTAGAACGTTATTTTTGTGTAGTTTTTACTAATACTTTTAAGCCAATATCCATCCCTTGTAAGAAAAAAGTAGAAAGTCCTCAATTTTTTTGAAGGTGTCTCCAGAACGGTTATACGGATATTGATGAACTTTGGCATAGACGTAGATCATAGTCTGTAAGAACATATTGATTACTTATTATTTTTTCTTTTAATTCCTCGCGGACTCAGTCGCGGGCGACAGCTAGTTTTTTAATAAACAAACAAAGGCATTTTTTACCTTTAACGTAAACTAAGCAGGCCTTTTAAGACACTGTCGCTGCGGTAGCTCTTTGATAATATAACGAGAGAATGAAACCATTTAATATGTCACTCAGCTAACCTCAATAAATAAATTGAAGCCAGTCATGAATCTTCCAGCGCCGGGGAAAGAAACCTGTTGGCACTTGGCCAAGTTGCGGTGTTCGTTTAAGGCACAATTGTGCATGAAAGAATTTCAATTACTGCAGTTGCAATTTTTGTAGAATACACAATAAAAACAACGGAAAAAAATATTTTGCAAGTACCAATATGCAAACTAAAACGACTAAATTAAACCCATTCTAATTATAAATATATGATTTAAATTTTACTCCTAACGGTATTTCATTTTTAATATGTTCAGAGAAAAGTTAATACATTCCTCAATTAAAGACAATAAAATGATAATCAATGATAAATTACGTGTAAAAATCTTGTAATTAACACTGCGAAATGCAACCTTTTTATTTGTTTACACAAGAAATACGAAAATTAGCAGCAGATCGATAATTTTGTGTCGACATTACATTGTACACTTTGTCAACCTGTTAGCAGTTAACCATTTACATTTCGAAAATACTACGAATTTAAACAACCTCATTCATAAGTTTTTACTTTAAATCGACTAAGGATTTACTTCAAGTTACATCAGAACTTTTATCTCTTTTTCTTTGCCGTCAAAGCCTCACTTCCATTGTTCGTTGCTTAGTCTGTAAAGCTCGCGCAAAGCCTTTTCCTGGGATCTCACCTAACGGCCAGAAACATTAAAGCTTCTTTGACTTAATTTTGCACTTATAAATATATCAGTAGATAGTATTTAACTAACGTATAATGTAGTTGTATTAAAATACTCATAAAATAAATCGTTTAGATTTTACAATAAAATTACTCTAAAACAAACAAAGCATTATTTGATTTATTGGGTTTTTTATCCTTTTTTATAGCATAAAGTGGCAAACGAGCAAGAGGTCATCTAATTCCCTGAAATAACGAAGCGACTGCTGCTCATAGATATCCGCAATTTCAGATGTGTTACTTACATTTAATCGACGTAGGAAGGGTCGCCGTCCTCAGACAAATCCCTATCCCATTCCCATCCACTCCTTTATCAGAAAAAGGAAGAATTCTAAAATGAGGCCTCCAGCACCACACTCATTCGATAGAACGTGGAATAACTTCCACTTCACGGCTGTTATGTGTGAGTTATGTGTGGTCGTGGTATTGCACCGGACGAGCCGACCCATTCGTCCAACAGATGTTTTTGTTACTGGTATCTACCACTGCTAAATCCTTAATAATTATATCAACGTTGTAATGTCCCAAAATTGTGATAAAATATCTCACAACAAATTTTTTTATATAAAAGAATTCAAATTCCTTATGTATTTGCTGCGCATGTGTATAAGTACTTAGTTTGAAAGTATCTAGTCCTTAAGTGACATAGTACTATATTAGTACATAAGAAATTTAATATAAATTTTATTATACATTTTACTTCGAAAATTCGTAAATAAAGTCTTAAAGTAATTTCTGTATCGGGTAATGGAAATCTCTTTATAATAAATCCACTCTTTTCCTTACCTTAATTTGCATGAAAAGTGTTAGCGCTCAACAGTTTTCTTCAACGAGAATTTAATATTCCACTTCATTCAAACGAGCCTTGTGTAGAAGGTAGGTATGGCTCTTTTGAAATACATTTTCTATTAGATGTATTATAGGAACTTTGGATGCAAAAGGAAAATTTAATACTTTCCTAGTTAGTTTATAAAATGGCTTTAACCACCTCACTCGTTTAACTACACTGAAAGTTATAATTCCTTATACAGATTTAGAGTAAAAATCTTCACTAAGGGGAGCCTTTAATGATCTATAAACAACTGAGGGTAGCAATAATTTATAATAACAAACAAGAATAGGTAACCTTCTAAAACTTTAGTATACTGATTTAACTGTCGAGTAATGTTCATTTTATTTTCATTAGTACTCAATTGGGTCTACGACTACTTTCGCACTAAATTCTTTTTTCATTATAAACCTCAAAAATACCATCATTAGTAAGATAATCGTAGTGCAATTTTTTCATTCTTCATTCCATCTAATATTTGTATAACCTATTTGCACAGTGTATTCTATTCTCCAGACAGGTTGAAAAGATTTAATCTCTGCTACATTATCTATGCTATTACCCTTGAAAGTGGATAAAAAGATTGCGTGTCTCGACTCTTAATATCCCTCGTGACTAAGCCGTTGCTATGACTTCTTATATTATATAGTCCAGTTACATTTTGCCTTCGTTGAAATCTGAAACTTTATGTAAGATACCTCAAATTAAGAAAAAATTTAAGCACCTGGAGCCTGAGAGCTTTTAATTTTTTTTTAATTATGTACCGTCTACAGATAACTCTTTCTAAGAATAGTCTGGTGTTTTTATATTTGAATTCGTACTACAGAGGCCATTAATAAAACGTATTCCAAACATTAAATTAAACCGCAGATCCGGAAGCAGCTTTTTAGTTCCGTACACATCTGTAATACTTATAAATGATTTAATGCAAATGGATTTTTAAAAGCATTTTTCGTACAAAAATAACACTACTGCACTGTTCGCAATGGCGGATATAGCGGTCAAAGAAAAAAAAACAAGCACCAGCTTAATCTTCATTGGCTAACGAGAATCTTTTTAAATTATTTTATTATAAAATATACTTAAATGATAATTAATAACTCGTTCAGTGAATTCTACTGTTTATGTATATTGCAAGTAAACATTTTTCCCTTTACAAATTATTATTAAGTTTGTGTATACTTTACACAATAATAATAATAAGAAAGAGGATATGCGTAAGAAGGAGGTAAATTCAGAAATGACAGCTGATAGAGATGTATGGAGGAGTAGTACATAGTGTGTCGACCCTCCATAGGGAGAAGGGCAGGTTGATGTTGATGATACTTTACATAACCCGTTAATTTGATCACAATAACAAAAATACAGCATAAATATGCTTCATTTTTGTTATTTGAAGTTTTAAATACTATTTTCTATAACAAAAAATATCTATCAAACTTGGCCCTGTAGTAAAATCTCCAAAAAGTATTTGTAGTAAAGAGGATTCGTTATAAGCTTTAATGCTATCGTAAATCTAATCGGGTTTTGAGTTCAATCAATGTTACTTTAAATGGTGGATTGACAGTCATTACCCTGCCACATTTGGAGTGGCAGGTGGTAGCGAATGGCTGGCCGTTTGTGGCAAGTTGTGCACTTCATGAGACGGCTATTTATTTTAAATTGCCTCTATACTGTGATTATTCTTACTTAGAATTGGCCCAAGTGATTAAATAATACAAAATAAATAAGGACAGATTTCTAAGCACACTAATATTGAAGTAGGTTCATGTAATTGTAATTGACAAGCGTATAATCGAATAATTGGACTTGAGAAATACTTGGAATTGAGATAAATTTTCAAATATCTATTTGTTTGTTATTTATGCAAAATTTGTTAATAATCCGTCAAGGCGTGGAAAAAATTGTATCAAGAGAATTCGACAGCTAGCTTTTCACGATGCTTTACGAGTTAATGGATATATAACTATTACCTACTGACGGGATTGTAATGTATGTCGTGGTATGTCTATAAGTTAGTTATATTTTTATTAATCAAGCAATTCTAGTAGAAATTGTGTAAACGAATTTTCTATTTTTATAACAATAGCATTAGAAAACTAAACGCATGTGAGTATCGTATAACTTGTTCCATTTCTAGAAAACGGTTAAGAAGTAAACTAGGAAGGGTTAAAGAAAATAGCACACAAGCGCCACCTAGTTGTTGAAGAGATAAATAATTCAAACATCAGCCATCGGTCGATAAACGCATCCACAACTGTAATATTTGAGCTTATTCAGGAATATTGCTTTAATAACCTAATCCGTGACTTTCAGAGATGATCGTTAAAAGTTAGATTGGCATTGAAAAATAAATCTCGAACGATAAACCATTTTTGATTTAACAACCGATTAAATAAAGGCCAGATATAGAACGCCCATATTTATTGACTTTACTGCGAGGAACTCTTGAATTATAGCGTATTTACCGAAAACCATTACGTTCTTCCTTGAAGTGTTTGAATAGTAGATGTGCTTTAAGTACATAATAAATATTGAAAGGATACGGACTGGACTAATGTTAGAAAAGGTATTATTAAACAAGTGAAATTTTTACGCGACGAAAATTTGCCTAAAGATTTAACTTTTTTTCTTAGTTATCATAAGTAAACTATAGTGTATTATATAAAAGAAAGAGTTTTTTTTTTTTTTTTTTTTTTTTTTTTTTTTTTTTTTTTTTTTTTTTTTGTGACTGAGTAGTCACTGTTTGCCTTGAGGAGGCATTTACAGTTTCACCGGGCTTGAGGTGGCCGGGCGCAGATGGCGCTTAGCCTAAACCTCGTTTAAGAGTAACTAGGCTCGAGGGCTCCCTCAGGAGCCTCGGCTCGGGCTGTTACTTCGTTATTATTACCGGATTGGGAGGTCACCGAGCTCTTAGGTCGCTTCGGTGGACGCTCCATGGAGTGACTGGGCGCAAGGGCCCCCGAGAGGGGACCTCGGCTTGGGCTGTCACTCATTACGCGTTTAGCATTCCGATTCAAGGGTGCCCGAGAGGGCCGAACCTCGGCTTGATCGGTTGCTATTATCTGATTGCTATTATTAATACAGCTAACATTACTACCACTTCGGAAAGCGTTAGCGCTGGGAGAAGAAGTGGCGGAAGAAACTCCAGCAACGCTTCTACTATTAATAGGTGAAAACCTGCCTGCTATGAGGCCGTATCGCGAGAATGATTGTCGCAGCCGACAGCGACTGCGACGTGTGATCTGTCTGTGATGTTTAGCCTTAGTCTGAGCTATAGTTATTGCATCGTCTTGAAAGTCAAGAGCGTGCCTAGGTCTACGATAATCCCGACGAAACTTACCGAGCGCGATTGGATTGTAGGTGGCGGCACCTACAACAAGCGGATTAGGATGACCGACGGCAGAGTCAAAATAACGACGCGACGCCAACTTCAGGTGTTGGGCAATGGTGGGCAAGTCCAAATCTATATGAAGATTGCTGTTGCGCATGTACCACGGGGCTCCCGTGGCTCTACGCAAGAATCTATTTTGAATAACCTGAAGTCGATGTATTTGTTTCGGGGCGATGTGCGCGAATACCGGACTAGCATATGTCATGACGGGACGAACTACTGATTTATAGAGTGTCACCTTGTTCCGAAGGGACATTTTACTCTTTCTATTAATCAACGCGGAAAGACGACCTAGGATGAAAGCCGCGCGGTTCCTGACCCGGGTCACGTGAGCGGAGAAGTTAAGTTTAGAGTCAAGTATGACACCTAAGTATTTAACCTGGTCTTCCCAAGGTATTGGGCTGTCCATGAGTTTAATGGACGGAAGAGCAGTACCTTTCTGGCGTGAAAAGTATAGCGCCGCGCTTTTGCTAGGATTAATTTCGATCCTCCATTTCCGAAACCAGGCACCTAACGTGTTGGCAGCGGTTTGGAGACGTCGACATATAGCATCGGGGGAACGTCCAGATGTGTATACGCAGGTGTCATCGGCGAATAGAGCTAGCTCTACACCGTGTACGCGGGGAATGTCATTGGTGTATAGGGTAAAGAGAACTGGCCCTAACACCGAACCTTGGGGCACCCCGGCTCGAACGGGGTGCAATTGTGAGCACACTCCCTCGACGCGGTAGCGAAACGTGCGATTACTTAGGAAGTCTCGTATTATGCATACGAGACGGTCGGGTACTCCGTACTCATATAGCTTGTATATAAGCCCGTTGTGCCATACTTTATCGAACGCTTTCGCTACGTCGAGGAAGATAGCTCCGGTGCTAAGGCCACGTTGGCGTTTGGCAAGTATGTGCTCCGTGATGCGGTGCACTTGATTGGTGCATGAATGTTTGGCGCGAAAGCCAAACTGTTCTGCAATAGGCATGCCTTTTGTGTCCATAAAGGTGCGAAGGCGTGCTAATATTAATCGTTCGTAAATCTTCCCAAAGGTTTTGAGAAGGCTTATGGGGCGATAAGACGTGGGATTGGAAGGCGGCTTTGAGGGTTTGAGGAACCCTATGACTTCAGCGTCCTTCCACTCGCTGGGAAAGACGCCTTTGGTCATTGCCGCATTATAAATGGCTACGAGAAGTTGTATAATGGCAACTGGAAATAGTTTCGCCACCCTATTGGTGATGCCATCTGAGCCGGGAGCTTTGCGTGGACGTAGATTTTTAATTAGTTCCTCGACTTCGTCGCTAGTAACCGGAGGAATTGAGTCGAGAAGGGGTTCGTTTTTCCTCCGGTCGACCTCGCTGTCCACCCGCCGTAGGTGGTCAGGGTCGACCGGTAGGCTACTGGGGGAGCACTGGGCCTCGAGGCTGTCTGCAAGACATTCGGCTTTCTCTTCGTCCAGCATAGCTGCTGTTGTATTTGGGCGCGACAATGGCGGCATCGTTGAGTACGTGTCGCCTTTAAGTGACTTGGGAAGCTTCCAGAATGCTAAATGTGATGGCTTTATATTTCGAAGCGTTGAATCCCATCGTTCGTTCCGGATGGCAGCTATGCGTGTTTTTACTTCACGCTGTAATTTACGTAGCTGTTTTCGGTTCGATTCAGTGGGATACAAATCGTGAGCTCGGGTAGCCGCGTTCTTGCGTCTCAACAAGTCTCTGGCATCTGGTGGTAGTGCCCAGCGTTGATTGTCTGACTCTGGCATTTGCCTTGAGCAGTCCTTGATGGCGGTTTGGATATGACTTGTTAGAGAGCCGATCGCGACGTCCATATCGTTATCAGAATTAATTATGTCGGGGATGTCGTTTAGATGTGGGGAGTTAATATCTTTGAGTCTGGCACTAAGTTTGTGCCAGTCAACGACCGTCAACGTCAACGAAAAGAGTATTTAATTGTTTGAGCCTATTTATACTATGTACATTATCGCGAGCGTGTGTTGTTTTGTTAAGTTTTTTCTCAATTAAAAAAAAAGGGTGTGTGAAAGATGAGAAAAGAAGATGGAAAGATTAATACTAGTATACCTTTGGATACCATACCCATCAGTTTATACTAAAGGGATACTTCTGTACGAAAGCTTTAAGTTTAAGAGCGAGAGATTGATTTAAGAGCTTTTGAGCTTACAGTGGATTATATTTAAAAAATCAACTATTACATAAAATATACAAAGATCCCAATACTAGAATTTTTTTTTTCATGAATTATATTTAATGGACGGTCGTATCATGTCGTTATAATTTAATACGCCGTCACTGAAATCTTGAGCATGAATTGCTTTTTATGCGATTTATATGAAATTTCTCGGATTTTAAGAACTCAAGTATTACGATTTTAAGGAAATATCATAAGATTTCCACGAGCATTTCCTCGAGTACATACAAAAGCGGTTTGACGTTTTTCCTTTTAAGCGTATAATTGCTTAGACTTTAGTTGGCTCATGGAAAGATTTAAAAAAAAGATTACTTAAAAATATTATTTTTAATGTTAAATAATGTACTAACTCTAGTTTTTTAACATTATTGTAACAATCAATATGTTTTATGTAAATTTCGACATACCATGAATTGACCACGATTAACCGTTGATTTCTGAGACCAAAATCTCTATATAAAACATTTATCCCTGTCATTATCTTTGACAAAACTGAGATAAAAATATGTTTTAAACAAGAATTAGGTCTCAGAAACCCACGATAAGTAAGAGAAAAATTGACCGAAATATAAACTTCCAACATAAATAAATCTCGCACTAAAATATATGATTAAACGATGAGGTGTTTTATAAAATCAAAATTATAATTAAAAATACATTTACTAGATTCAGCCATGTTCTCGAATTACAGCTTACGCGTAATATAAACATTAGCGGCCACTAATTGTCCGGGGACTGCGTGCAGCGTCATGTTTGAATTTCAATCGAGGCCTATATTTGCGATTCACCTAAATATCTGATTTACGATTGTGCCTGGCTAGCTTAGATGTACGGTCATATATTAAACAAATAATCCTGGCCTCAGTGCTTCAATAAATATTTATATTTCTAACAGTGGGTTTCCACAGTTGACATACTTATATTAATACTGAATACTCTTTCATTCTACTTTGACCAAATAGAGACCAATTTATGTTTTAAAAATAGTTTCATGTTAGTGGAAATCGACGGTACTTTATATTTTACAGAAACTTTAACTACGTTTATTTATTTTATACATCGCTATGTACAGTTTATTTACTTAATATCGTAAAGACTTATATATTATCAACACATAATAATGTTTTTGCGTGTTGTTTAAACGAAATTGCTATTTGATTTTCGTCTATTACAAACTTAATTTTATAACAAACATGTAAAAACACTATGTTTATAATGATCGTTTATTATCATTATTCTGTCAAAATATTAATATTTTAGGAAGGATATATTTTTGCTTACAAAGATAAAATTATTAATTTAAGCAACATATAACCCCGGTATGGGGCATTAATTTGTACTTAGGAAACATAGTGAAAAATATAGGTAATAATTGTTTTGGCGTTTTGTAGGTTTTTCTGGAATGGATTAAGAAAATATGAAAAAATTTAACATTGACAAAATAATATTATTTCATGCCATAATAATTAAATTTAGGTATCACGTCATTTGCAAACTTAACCTATTTCTTTTTAGCCGACTTCAAAAAGAAGGAGGTTATCAATTCGACTGTATTTTTTTTTTTATGTGTGTTACCGCGAAACTCCGCCCCTGGTGGTCCGATTTTGATGAAAAATATTTTAATCGAAAGGAAGTGCTTGCAGGTGGGTCCCATTTTTTTGTTTTTTTTTTTAAATAACTAGAAGACTAGTAGATTTTGAATATAGCTTCAAAATTTGTTGTGAAGATTAGGGACATTTTTGCTTTCAGCGCTTACGTAGGCTAAACTATAGGACCTACATAAAAATGATGTATGGCGAATTGTAGCTCTTTAAATGTGCTAAATAAAAGTCAGCGATAGCATATATCTATCTTTTATAGTTTTCTCACAATAACCATTTTTTTCTTCAGAAATATCAATTAAATTCATGCCCTATTTCCGACGCTATTATTCGAGTTCAGTATTAACCCTTATGTAAATAAACATGTTCATTATCAAGAGAATTTAATGTAGATTATATTTGCAATTGAAACTATATCATTCTGTCTAATAGTTTAGGAGATATCGTAAGAATAAAATTACGCGGAAACGAAAAATGCTACACGAAAAGCACAATTTTGCTTTCTGGGCTTACGTAGGTCAAACTATATGACTTACATAAAAATAAGTATGGAGTAATTATAGATCTTTAAATTTGCTAAATAAAAGTCTTCGGTGGCATATATCTATCATGAGGATGTCTCACAAAAACCATGTTATTTTGAACAAACTTCGATTAAAATGCACACGAAAAACAGCGTCGTAAGCTTACGGCGCTATTATATTACATTCGATATGAATCCTTATCCAAATAAATATGTTTGATGGCTAGAGTAATAAATGCAGATTACATTAGCCTTTAAACTATGTAATTCTGATCAATAGTTTGGGAGATATTAAATAATTAAAAACTACGCGCATTCGAAAAATGCTAGTGCGGCGCGCGGCTGGACAAAATTAAAGGCACGCTACGATGTATTAGTTCGTTAATTTTCAATTTGTATACCGATTTTGATAATTATTTCATTGTTTAAAGGATAAGTGGTTATCTGCTGCATTCTAAATTAGTTTTTGAATTGAAGTACACACATATCAAATAGGAAAGTCCTTTTCTTTATTTGTCTTATTTATGTCTTTATATGTATTAAGGAAATTTGTAATTGAACTTCAAATTCACTAAAAATTGTGAAATAAAACAAAAATTTTAAGAAAAAAAAATAGCCGACTTCAAAAAAAAACAATCTCAAACAAAATGCACTCAAAAGTAACCTAAAAAAACCAATTTCAAACAAAATGCACTCAAAAGTAACCTAAAAAAAACAATTCAAAACAAAATGCACTCAAAAGTAACATAAAAAAACAATTTTAAACAAAATGCATTCAAAAGTACCATAAAAAACAATCTCAAACAAAATGCACTAAAAAGAAACAAAATAATGACATGAAACTTCTTTCTTTCTTTCTTCTCTCTTTCAAAAACCCTCTAAACTCTAAAGAAAGTTCTCTTCTTTCTTGTAACATGTCTATATTGTATAATTATTGTTATTTTGGAGTCGGTTTCGGCCTAAGTAGGGACATAAACGTAAGTATGTCTCATACATCTCAAATATAAAATGTATAATATTATATTTACTTCGGCCGACACCGACTGCGAAATAACAATAATTATACAATATAGACATGTTACAAGAAAGAAGAGAACTTTCTTTAGAGTTTAGAGGGTTTTTGAAAGAGAGAAGAAAGAAAGAAAGAAGTTTCATGTCATTATTTTGTTTCTTTTTAGTGCATTTTGTTTGAGATTGTTTTTTATGGTACTTTTGAATGCATTTTGTTTAAAATTGTTTTTTTATGTTACTTTTGAGTGCATTTTGTTTTGAATTGTTTTTTTTAGGTTACTTTTGAGTGCATTTTGTTTGAAATTGGTTTTTTTAGGTTACTTTTTACACCGAATTTTTATTTACCGGAAACGAATGAAATTAAAATTTCTATTACGCACTGATCTAATTTTGAATATTATATGTTAGTGAGTTAATCTTAATATAAGTGGCGTATTGGTTTAGTTTAGACTGTCCTTGTTATATTTTTAAATATAAAATAAAATGTTATGACTCATATTAATATTACTCTAATTTAGATACACTTCAGTATCGAACTGGTATATGAATGGGATAGACGTCGATTAATATACTCTTTAACAGATTTTTTTTCTATTTTTTAAATAATCTAAATTTCCTCATGACTTTGTTATAATAACTATATTGCAACTTTACATGTTTATTCAATGATAAAGATTAAAAAAGATTGTTCATATTTTTCATAAACAACTACATGATTGTTATTCTTTTTAATCCATTAAAAAAGTTATTTTAGGTGTTACAGTGAGTCAGTTTACGTAAAAATCTTCACGCCCATCCATTTATGTCACTAAAATAAGAAACTATATATTTAACAAGCGTGATAACTAACGATGCGGTGACAAGATTCAAAGTAAACAAAAACATATCACGTTTAAAACTATTTCAATATATTTTATATTGGTCTTTAAATTATCTGAATATAAACTTTAATGAAAATACTAATAATTCTTTAAGCAATTTCCCTCTCTTTTTTTTTACTTTTAAAGATTTGTATTCATTATATCTTCAGATAGAATTACGATTTTAAGAAATTGTAATTTTACTTTATCATTTTCGTGTTACAAAAAACATCCACCACAATTTCATAAACCATACAGATTCAACTAATCAAACATTAGCATTTGACTGTGACGCTTTTACTTTATAATCCCTATCGTGACTTCAATTAAAATATTATAGGATCATGAATAGTCAGCAGAAAACTATGAATGCATTAAATATCTTGCTACAGTCCATCGGATCAACTTTCTATGTAAACATTTGTCTTCATTTACCGGATATTGAATTAAGTGAAAGTTATAAACGATAAATGCTGTGTGGGATTGCATATTCAATCTATAAACAAATTAATGAAAAATCTTTCTTTATTAATTTAATTGTTTATTAAGAGACTATATATACCTATATATATATTTACTATGTACTATGTAAATTTGTTTGTTAGTTGTAATGAATCGATAGAGACTTACATTGGACAGTTAGTCATTTTAATATATTAAACATTGAATTAATTTAAATTAATCCAAATGTTATAAATTATAATTCTTATTGTTTACTATATTGTTATTATTGATCATTTTATTTATTTAATTATTTACTATTACGTGGAGTATATTGAAAAATGGTGCAACATTTTTAAGTACAAACGATTAATCTTCGTTTAGTTTAAAATTGTAACAAAGAAATTTAGAGCCGAACATAAACTGAAGTTAATGTAAATAGGACGTGTTTTTACAATCCACTGTAAGGACGGCGAATAGAAAGGAGCTTGTTGTGACTGCTTTACGAGCCGTTAAAATGTCTATAAATTGTTTAATGAGAATGTTGAACAGTCTCCTACGGAATTGCTTATCGGTTTTGTAATTGTAGCTACTTGGGCATAATATGTTTTACCATGAGACCGTATCTTTCTAATATTATAAATGCGAATGTTTGATAGATGGATGTTTGTTTGAAGGTATCTCCGGAACGGTTCGACGAATCTTGATGAAACTTTCCACTGAAGTAGAACATAGCCTAGAAGATCACATAGGCTACGTATTAAGTTTTTTTTTTAATTCCGCGCCTTGTGCCTTAGCTTGTGATAGATATATGAAAAAGTTAATTTTAGATAATAGTCACTAGAAACTATATATTAAAAGTATTATAAGTATTTATTAAACGGTGATGTTTTTTAATAGTTTTATTCACTATTGGGGTAAAAATCTGGTCTCCATTTATCTATTCTTGAAAATAAAAACATAAGTGAACTTTTTTATTCCAATACAGTTTCTGAATAGGAAGAAAATTTATCTCGATGTAAAATAAAAGAAACCCTTGACCGAAACGTCATCTGTCAGAGGTTTTATTTTTAGATCTGTAGCTCATTTCATCGACACGTATAAAGACCTTTCGGATACTAGGGGGAGAAATAAAATTTTATTACACCATTTTCTCATTCCCCAGGACGGTGCGTTCGCTGCTTTTCGCGACTCGTTTTTATGTTTTAGGTCTAGAGACCTGACACAAAGCGAACCAGACTCGAAGCGAACATAATTTTAATATGAACCTGGTTTGGATTTTTTGCTAAACTAAGCTAAGCTTTTAGAGACAAACCGAATGAGAGGTATGGACGGTGGAAAAAACTTCACATTCTATGTCGCTCTAAGTTATCATATCTTTCGCGTTTTGGTTCGCTTTAGCGTTAGTGTGCTTCAGGCCTGACATAGTTCCTCTCTTACCCGACACGTTTTCCACATTCGACGTTACTTATTACACAGGGCTAAGCGTAAAGTGAACTTAATCTTGTTGGATTAAGTGGCGGAACACATGGGCGGATGATACGCGATCAGAATATAGTAACGTATACCACATCGAACAGACGACGATCATAAGCTTCAGAGAAAATGGAATATTGAATTCAATTTCATATAGACTGTGATTCGAATATATTAGACTATAAAATCGTTACATCATATTCTTATGTTAATGTTAATACTAAAATGCATTCAAATTTACATGAATGAAACTAGATGTATAACATTTCATTTGAGGAAGATTTTATTTGGTAGAGTTTGAAAAGCACAAAAAGATATTTTGCTTTAAAAAAATGCAGGACTCGTGTTCTATATAGAATGATGTGAAAGAGTGATGCGGTATTCGTAGACGTTATAAACAAGGTAGTAATCCCGCACTTGACTCTCACCACACGTTCGAGAGTCGAGATGTGATGGAATATTTTACACCTTGATAACGTACCTCCGCGCGCAGCCATTACATTTTTCAAAAGATTTAAAGAGAGATTGGGAAAAGAATGATGTCAACGTATAACATTAAATGTTTAGTTTTAGATTAGATAACAAAGAACTAGCCTCATAAAATATAGGTCAAAGTAAAAGCATATTGTGGACTACTCATGCGTTAGTTTACAAACTACCAGTTGTATTACAAACTGACAGTGAATTGTAAACTTAACAAGAGCTTCGCCGAAAGCTAGTTAACATCATCCTTTAAAATGAACGTTCAATTTCAATTATTGTTCGCAACTAAGTTTGAGTTAGGTTCATTCATTCACAGAATCCCATTCAAGTGTAAAGTGTTCCGGCACTAATACTATATCACTATCGTATTCTCACGCCTCCGTTTCCATTAAACTATTTACATTAATGGTTTTTACCGCTAAAAGAAATTGTATACAAAACCACCACAGCGTGTTTATATTGTAAACATTACTTTAATGTTTGGCCGGTACACGTGTCGCTCTCCTGGTACACCCATTATATTGTCAACTTGCACGATAACCCGCATTCTTCGCGACTGGTACTTTACAATATTTGCCTTAGGATCTACTTAACCTAATTTCCATGCTTGCGGGAATTTCTCCAACCGGCTTAAGTTGATCTGTATGATTAAAGTTACGTCATTAAATACCTTTTGTTTTAGCCGATCTTACTGTTAACAAGATCCAGTCGGTCGGTCCAGTCGGTCCGGTTGACATAGACGGATGACCTCTATAAGCAAGAAACTCGAGTTAGAGCGAAACCTCTATAAGCGAGAAAAATATGGCGGTCTCTTGGATTCTTAAGTCAACAATATCTAATAATCTACCAGGAGAGCGACACGTCTTATTGTTGATATGCATTGTCACAAAGATGTCACAACTATCTAGTTATTATAACTACCGCAACCTTGTCGCGGTCTATCTTATGGAAAGCTTCCGCTTACTACAGGTTGACCGTTTTCCCAAATACCCTAGATGATAAATTACCTTTCCTTTATACAAGTTTCAGATAACGACTTACAATACTTCTCAAAAGTATACGAGTTCTCGTTCAGGTTACTTTTTATAATTTTTATCTTTAAAATTGAAAAAAGTTAGTACCACTCCAAGCAATATTTTATTTTTATTATATAAAAAGTTTGGTGTGTTTAGGCGTAGCTTGTGTTTGCCATCGGCCCGGCTAAGACCCGCATCGGAGCCCGGCTTTTGCTTACTTTATGTAAATAGTAGTTGAAACGTTCACGGTGGGGGATAACCTCGTTATTTTTTCGTTTTATACACATTTACTTTCCTAAATCGTTTTCTGATAACGTGTTACTAAAACGATACCTACTATTTCCGAAAGGTTTTTAATAATTTTGCAGTAGTTTAAGAGATAAATTGTTCATTCATATACTAAGTTGCTTGATCGGGTCAATTCAACTAAAGATCTCAAAGCTTAGTGAACCCCAGCGTATAAAAGTAATATTTCGATGGGTTCAATGCAGTTTTTGTTTGCAACTCTTGCAGTCTTACTAATATTATAAATGCAAATGTTTAGATGGATGCATGGATTTTTGTTTGAAGGTAGTCTGGAAGAATACATAAGCTACTTTTTAAGATTTTTTTTAACTCCACGCGGACGGAGTCTTGTGCGTCAATTAGTCTTTAATAGTATTTCATAAAAATGAAAAACAAAATTCTATATTTTACTGAAATAAAGTAATTGCTATTAACGCCATTCTGGAAAGCAATAACAGTTTCGGGCTGCGAATGTAAATACATTCACTACTTAAACTGGAATCAAATTAACTTCCAGAATAGTTTTCAGTCCATAATAATGTTTGGAATGAACTGTATGTGGTCGGTATTTCTGTAAAGCTAGTTTCACACATGGGCATAACAGTGTGGCAGGGTAGAAGGACAGTGGAGTATGGCAGTACTGCTATTATTTGAATGCACAACGCCGAAATAAAGTAGTACTGATTTGGTAGTCGCACTGCACTGTCTACTGTTCTGCCCTTGTGTGAACCTAGCATAACGTATTCAGCGGAGGCCATTCCACGCGCTCGTGGTCGTGACATTGCACTGGATCTAGCGATTTTATTACACCATTAAAATAACAATTAAATACTTTCTTTAATAATATATTTTCCACGGCATTATTATGTTCAACGTTCCTTTTAAATTGCTTCGAAATATTCCAAGATTTATGCTTAGATAGCATGAGATAATATTGAGCAAAAACCTTTTTATTTTAAATACGGAATTGTATCAAATTTATAAATGTAATGTAAAAAATTAAGACATAACATTTCATTGCTATATCATGTTTATTGAAACCTCGAGAAAGATTTGATGTAATTTCCATTGAATATCAATATATAAAAATCCAAACGTAAGTTTTTTAGCAAGTAATCTTACTAATATTATAAATACAAATGTTTAGATGGATGAATGGTTGAACGGATGTTTGTTTCAAGGTATCTCTGGAACGACTCAACGGATCTCGATTTAATTTGACATAGATGTAGGTTATAGTCTGGAATAACTCATAGGCTACTAATTAAGTTTTATTTTAATCGCGCGTGGACGGAGTCGCGGGCGACAGCTAGTATTTTTATACAATGAAAAATTCCTTAGTAGACGAAAGATTATGTCACAATCGAGTTTTCTTAACAATTTATTGTCCCTGTTCGGGTACGCACGCTAATACTTATTGCTGGTAATAGTTTACGGTGACCATTACAGAAGGCACTAAAACGTTTTGCGGTTGTTAAAAGTTTATTGTGTTTATCTAGTGCATCCTTTTGTTACGTTTTATGCTTTAGGTTTTTTATTTTATTTCACTTTATCGACATTTAAAATTTTACAATATGTTTGTAAAATTAATTTCAAAGGAAAAAGTCATGGTTCGACGAGCAAAGTGTACTGGTCTTAGATAGAACGAATATTACATTTCACGTCGTTTAAGATACGTCTTTGCTCTTTCTTAAATTGTTACTTTATTACATCCTACAAATTATAAAATCTCATTGTACTTGGTGATATGAAGCAGTATCTAATTATCTTGATATTGCACACTTCACTTTGTAATTAAAACAAACAAAGGTAAAAATAGATAAGCCTAAAACAAACTTTGACTCGCCTCACCAGTGTTATTTGAATTAATTATACCTTTTTGTTGGTATAGACTCAAAAAGCTATTGGTAGTTTCAATAATCTAAAATAATCCCTATTCACGATATAGCTTAAAAAAGCTGGAGCGTTAAGTCAATATCTATTACGTCTATAAAAACGATTCTCTACACGAATTTATGTTGTTTTTGTAATCAGGATTTATGGTACGTTATATTTCGAAGTCGGTTCCGAGAATGAAAAGGCTAATGCAATTTCAACTCGTACGTTATCGCTTCAAGTAGTTTTAACAAGCGAGAGTCGAGCGGCGCAAATATTTGTGCAGGCGAGACCCGGGAGAAGCAGACGCGGAATATAACTTTGTTTCCTTTAGCTTCCTCAGATATCTGGGGTTCAGTAACACTAAGTACTCGTTACCAATGTTATTTCAGTATTTCTGACCGCGTGGTTTGGTGGAATATTAGTAATGGAAGCAAATGAATGTTTGTGTAGCGTATGTTTATCTTTTAGATGTATTGATCATTTTCTAACACCATAATTTCCATATTTTAACTTTATATGACTTCATATTACATGGACGTTTTAATACAGGTCTTTTAACAGTGGAAACGCTCGATAAGATGGTATTTATTATCACCACTATCTTGTAATACATGATGCAAATTATGCGATAATACGGCAAAGTCGGCGCTATTACGTCTTCCTAATTAAATTTCCTTGTTGTAATCTCGGCTAAGCAAACATTTTGTAGTGGTGTCGGTAACCTCGGAGTAACAGATGTTGTATACATATTTTGTTTGATATGATAAACGATTAATATAGTAAAAATGTGTAAAAGGTGTTTAAAAATATTAAAAATAATGTTTTAAATTTATGCTGTCCTTTTTTAAATCCTTTGAGTTTGTAAGTGGCGTTTTTCTGACGTACATTAGAATTTTTATTTACTAACAATGTGAAAAAATAAATACTTGCTTTTAGCTTAAATTGTCACTGTGATTCTATGTTTAACCGGTCGTAATATGCTAAATATGTCATACTATATACGAAGTACTAAATAATTCAGAGCTTCCGGTTTAAACAATGAAATTAGTATGAAAGCTCGGAAATTAGCATGTCAATGTGTGATACATATGTCACAAGGTCGATAATTGGTCGAAATATTCGGCCACAGACCGGAAGTTTTATGTAGAGCATCTTTATAGGCTAGTCGAGTGTTAACATGGGAGAGCTTGAACTACGAGTACATTAATTAATACAACATTCACTAAGTGAATAAACCTGTTAATTGATAGGAATTCACACTAAACATTAGTAGTGTTGGAATTTTACCTTTTTTATTTATCAGACAACTCCGTGGAGTATCCCATATGGTATGGTACGTAAATACTAGTATTATTAGTTGTTTATTTTGCTTTAGTGAGTATACTCAACCAATCCTCACTAAGCTAGCGTGGTTGATTAAGGCGCAATGAATCCTAATTTTAGTAATTCCAGTGAAGGAGACGTATATAAGACGTACTCTGTCTGTAACTCTGTCTGTCGCGCTTTCATGCTAAAACTATAGAACCGATTGATATGAAATTTGCTACACAGATACTTTAAAGTCTAAGAAAGAGCATAGGCTACTTTTTAATGCGAAATAATGGTTGTAAGGGTTTGAAAGAATGTACGAAATGTTGTATGGTATTATCGTTATTTTTAGAGCTTAAAGCTTGAAACTTATAACGAACTTAAGAGGAAGTACAGAAATATCTAACATAGAAAAAAAATGTAAAAGCTATGATTTGTAACAATGAAATGGTATTAGACAAGATTATTTTTTTGAGAAGATTGCATAGCTCCCGTCAGTCGAGTTAGGCAAAGAAATCATTCCCAAACTGCCGGGTCTGATTCAATACGCCCCCAGCGGAACTGTGATTGAACTTTGGATTTTCATTTAATGAAAATCTCTGCGGTAACATATTAAAAAACTTTTCGTATAAAACAAGTTATAAGTTCTGCGACAGAATTATTTTTTAATATATTTATTTGGTATTTTAAATCTCTTTTAGAATAAATTATATACTTGATTTTTTTTTTCAATTAGCAATATTTATTTTCAACTACTCACGAATGTATATAAATAAATATAGATTAAAGAGGTCAACAGTAAAAATGGAAATCTCGAACAAAACTTTAGTAATAACAATGTAACGGCCGGATGCTACTAGAATTAGTTTTTAACTAGAAAGCGTGAAACGACACCATACCATTGAAAATTGTGATACGAATTCATAAGAAAATTTTTAATGTGAATGAATACATTCTGTCATTATTATTAAAATATATTATATAAAAACTAGTGGGTATAAACTAGAACTATTTAATTGCACACGACATAAACATTGACCGCTAATTTGTTTAAAAAATAATTTAAGTTTAAACTCGTATTCGTAATTTGTACTCTGATACAATAACAAGTGTATAGATGTAGTCTGTGACTAAGCAACTCTTTCACTGAGTCTTTCACATTAATCGAAGTTTCATAATAACAGTACTAAAAGAGAACAGTGTAACATAAATGATAATCAAGTGCGCAAAATCATCAAAATAAAAGAGACACTCCACTGTTATCGAGCACTTCTAAAAAGCCATTTCAATTCCCTCTGACCCTGTTCCAAATGTTTTTTTTTTTTTGTATTTGGAGAGGCTTGAATTTTATCAAAAGACGGGTCCAAGTCCCCGAAGTTGAAGCTACTTTTAAATTATAATACGGCCAGATCAAATGTTGGTCAGCAAATATTGATGTCGAAGTGGAAACTTTAACAAACTCTATTACATTTAATATCGGAAGTAAACAGCAAAAAGTTATTTAACAAGATCTCATTTGAAATATATTGAAGTTTTTAATTCAACTTTATTAATACATCGCCAACATGATTTAGATTAAATATTTAATACATTTTATATCGTTAATCAAAAATAATAGGTTGCAATTCTTTTTAAATGAGTGTTTTTATTTACACTGAGCCTAATTACTTCCATAATCGAAATTGACATTAAGAAACGTGAAACAACTAATAACTTAGTATTTATGTTTAAACATTGGTAGAAAGTAAATTGGTGTACATCATCTTCGACCCTCTAGTGCTCTAGACGACGAACTCTAAATAAGTAATGGCTTTTAAACTGAACGTACAAACGTTAAAATAGATTGTACACACGCGCCCGATGCTATCTTCAATCAGGATTAATAATTTTATAGCAGCACTGTACTTATGAACGCCCATGTGATTTTATCGGTTTAATGTTCATTGATGGTGCAACAAATGCATAGTAATTTTATGACCCCATTAGCTGTTACATGACAATATCATTATTACTGTTTACGGGCACAGCTGTTTAGCATATTACACGGTCTTTAATTATTAATTACTATTTCTATTGTTTTTTTTTTAATATGATAAAGCAAATGCCTCGTACAGGACGGGAAGTATTTAAATAAAAAATACGGCAATGTGTAGAACTTTCATGTATTAAATAATCTATGGATCTTTGAGATTGAATCTCGAGCAGTTAAATATTGTTAACCAATATTTATATGTCTTAAAAATGTTCTTAAAATTACTTCGTATATTTTCATAGCCCACTATTACCGATAATTGACAGAGTAGTCTGTTGTTTTATAGTCATGTCTAATTAAATTCTCAGTTGAAAGAACAATATGGATTAATTTTTAAATAAAATTTATAATATTATCACTAAGTTAATACATAAGGAAAGTTGGCTTAACAATCTAAATACAGAGATTTCAAACGTCTTGTGTCAAAAGAAAATTATTAAAACAAAATAATTTCTTGGCCTAATAACTATAAAATAGTCACAAACTTCTAAAAAAAAAAAGTTTTAGATCACTTACAATTTAATTTAGACCGAGGACAGGATTATCTCTGAATCTACCGTCTCCTTCAACGACATTTAATCACATTGAATTTGATCTCCGTCTTTATTGTGCTCGCAACAAAATCAAATAAAATCTTCATTAAATGGACGAAGAAAAAAAAATAGACGGACGAATAACTAGATTCAAATCAGTATTGAATACAGAAGTATATCAGAGTATGCTTCAGGAAACATTCCGGTTCGTTTATTATTAATGAAAGTACAAAATACAAATAGCTTTTATGTAAGCAAAACGAATTTCGACGTAAGAATTTATTATATTATTCTTCTAAAACTACTCTTGTGTAGTTGTTCTGAATATACTGTTCGTAAAAAACGGGATTCTTACCACGATTAGGTTGTTTGAGCTCCCGATATTTCGGCACAGTTGCATGCGCCATGAGCGATACAGCTATCTTTAACAATTTTTTTTACACTACCGCACAACACCAGTCAACCCGTGAACATGGCGCATACAACTGTGCCGAAATATCGGGAGCTCAAACAACCTAATCGTGGTAAGAATCCCGTTTCTTACGAAGAGTATATTAGTAAAAACCACGAAAGTTTGAAGTTATATATTGTTCTGAATATGTTTTGAAATGGATCTTAATGGTATCATATACATATTGTTGAATTCAACACATTCTTAACATAAGCTCAACTATTTCTATTCCAGTTATATTAAACATTTAGACGCAAGACTAATGAAAAATAAAAAAGTGTAAGCCTTAAAGTCACCAGAAAAGTTGTCAATGGTATGTTAGTGTATGTACAATATACTTTTCATTTACAATATGTAATTAAACCCTATTTAATGGAGAAGAACATAAGCATGCTTTATAACATAAGTAAAAAATAATTCCTTCCTAATAAGGTATTTAAAATATGTATGTGCGTGTTATTATTTCTTGAATGTTGACAATATATTTTTAACAAGAGGATCAGGCTTGGAATACGAAGTTTTTCAACTAATTAATATAAAATGCGGAATATTGGAATGACGAAGTCTCGCTCGAGGCGGCTCGTCGGTGCTTGAGGGTTGCTACTTGTGCACGCATTGTTCGACTAACTATTACCTACAGAAGCTTTTGAAGAATCCTTTTGTTACCAGACTGACAAGAGGGTA
The DNA here is from genome assembly GCF_912999745.1 of Papilio machaon. Taxonomy (NCBI): domain Eukaryota; kingdom Metazoa; phylum Arthropoda; class Insecta; order Lepidoptera; family Papilionidae; genus Papilio; species Papilio machaon. Next base: position 2,904,188 of record NC_059997.1, read on the forward strand.
ATGTTTTGATATTTTTCATTGTATTTTGATTGGTAATTTTTTTTATGTAATTATTTGCTATTATTTTATTTTTAAATTTTTTTGTTTTTACTGTGGTTGCAATTCCTTTGGTTATCTTCCTCGTTTTCGTCCTTTAAAATAAGTAAAAATATAGTTTTTAAATTTTTTATTTATGTATGAATGTAGAAAAAGCCTGAAAACTGTGTCAGGACCTCGCCAAATGGAGATACGTTGTCTCTGCCGACCCCTCTGGGTCACAGTCATGAGTATGTTGCTGTTGCAGTAAATCTAACCAATATTATAAATGTGAAAGTTTAGATGGATGGATAGATGGACGTTTCAAGGTGTCTCCGAAACAGCTCAACGAATCTTGATGAAATTTATCACAGATGTAGATGATAATCCGGAAGAACACATAGGCTACTTATTAAGGTTTTTTTTAATCACACGCGGACGGAGTCGCGGTTGACAGCTAGTGTGGTAATATATGTGAAATAGGTCGACGATAAAGAGAAAAGTAAGTATTAAGGGAAATAATAAATAATATGTAATTATTGTTATCTCGCACAAAACTACACACTTCTAGATTAAATCGCTAATGTTATTATAGTGATTGATTGGTGTATTAAAGTAATAACTTAATTGGACTTAGGCGTAGAAAAATCACTGCAGGAAGTTAAATAACGCTTTTAATAACTGTAATTTTACTTTACGTTCATTGAGAGAAATCTTGAGTGGAAATGTCGAGGGAGATTAATATTAATCCTCATCAAACAATTTCACAATGTTTCCTTATTTTAGGATAAATATAATATTTTTATTTCGAATTCGTTATATTTATTTATAAGCTTTTATTTTTCTATTTTTCCCTGATTCCTCATAAATCTTCATTTCATTTGTGAATTACTTCCTATTAATTTATACAAACTACTATATAATAAATTTCAATTTTTTAAATTAATAATAAATAAATAAATAAATAAATAAATTGTTTAAACTTTCGTAAGATATAATAATTAATTAATTAAGATTGGCTTAACTAACGTGTGATCGTCCGGTGACGGCACCGACTAGTTTCGGACCCGTCGAGGGTCCATCTCCAGGGCTAGTGTTTATTTTGAAGACTTCGCGGTCGCGTCGCGTCCCGTTCAATTTTTTATTCATGAAGTTTTTATTACTGTACATCAAATAAGTTTCTATAAAATCAACCTACACAATCCACCCACATAAATATCTTGCTTTATAAAATGTAATCTCATTAACATAAATGAAATATTAAAAAATGGATGATCCATTTGTTGTCGAAAAAGGTCTATAATTTTCTCTTTTGTAAACCGTATCCATCACAATTGAATGAAATACGTGACCGCAAACCAGTAGCATACAAAATGTTCGTAATCATTCTGAGTTATTGTTATTTATTTATATATAAAACTAGCTTTCTGTTCCCAGCGTTACTTGAGTTAAATATAAAATCGACCAAATTACAAAATGAAATGAAAGATAATTTATCTGTGTACAAAATTGTATTACAAAATGACTGCAAAAAGCCAAACAATTGATGACATTATAAAAATCAAAGATGGTGCTGACATCTACCGAACGTAAAAATAAACATTTCTCAACACGAAAATCGATCCCGAATTACGAGATTGTAAAATCCCGGTCCCTAACATTGAATTTTAATACGGTCCATAAATTTTCTTACATTTCAACAGCTTACCAAATACGCATCTAAGATAGTTAAAAGTGGCTATTAAAATAATTTAAAAGACCATAATAAATCGATAACTTTATTTGAACTATCGGAAGTGGATGCCATTAAAAATGCGACGTCAGAGGTTGAGTTGCAGTGTACTGGCTTATTTGAAGTCAATTACAACAGTAACTTGGAATGAATAAAGGCAGTCTAAAAATCATGTATCACTGCTTATCAACGGATTACTTAAGAGTCACTTTTATATGTATTTTTATTTAAATATATCTCGTTTAGTTAAGTAGCTTTTTTAAGTATCCGGGGGGAAGGGGATTTTAAAAAAGATATCCTAGATATACGCGCGGAATTAAAAAAACACTTATTTATTGCCTACTAGCTGTCGCCCGCGACTCCGTCCGCGCGGAATAAAAACTAGAAAACAGGGTAAAAATTATCCTATGTCCGTTTCCTGGTTCTAAGCTACCTGCCCACCAATTTTCAGTCAAAACGATTCAGCCGTTCTTGAGTTATAAATATACATCTATTTACTACTAACACGACTTTCTTTTATATATATAAAGATATGTTCTTCCAGACTATGTTTTCCATGTATGTCAAATTTCATCGAGATCCGTTGAGCCGTTCTTGAAATACCTTCAAACAAACATCCATCCATCTAAACATTCTCATTTATAATATTAGTAAGATTAAAGCCACCGTTCTTTAATATTATTTGAAATGGCGTTGATAAAGTTAACACTACATAATTCTGTCGACTATTTATCTCTCGCTGACAACTTTAACAGTGTCGGCCAAGCGAGCGTGAACCATTGCTGTTGTAAGTAAATATTTTACATTTAATACTGTTCTCTATTAAGATAACCAAAGTTTTCGTAGTTCGTTCACTAAATTGTTTACTTCTAAATATTTTTATGAAACGAATTAATAATATTTAAGTTAAAAAACTCACAGACGAGAATTATTTAATTATTAAAAAGATCAACCGAGTAAAAACACAGTTTTGATATTGTAGGAAAAATTAAAAATTGTATAAATATTTTTTACTGTAATCAGGTTTAAAACTTGACTAAACTTAAGTTTTAGTAACTTTTATTTTAACTTAAATCATGTTCGTAAACAAAGCTTCGTAGACGTAAGTGCACGTAGAAAACAAAAGCTATATAATCAAAGCTCACTTCAACTTGGTAAGTTTCAGCGACGTTGTTTTTGTTGTATTGTAAAGAAGAACTTTGTTAATAAATGATAGAGAACTCTTGCTGATTTACCAAAGTCTCTAACTTACGAATTTTACACAAACTAGCTTCCTTATCTAATAGATTTTATGCATGGGTTACAAACAGAAACATAAATTTTGATTTACATATATACCCATAAAAGAACGAAAAAAATATAAATAGTTTTTTTCGTTTCGATTGAATATAAAAGAACTGCGAAAACTATTTTAAAAATATTTTCTCACAGAAAGCTTTTTATTAGCATAAAACCTATACTATGTTTTCTAATCGTATCCGAGCAAATACGAAACTTTTAAGTGGTCTTTCATAATTGGAATTATAAATATTTTTAAAATACCACGAAGTTTTTAAGCGAATTATTTATGCGATGAAATAAACCAAATACGTGAAACAGGGTAAATGGAAATCAGTGATACTGTATATTTGCGGAGAAATTAACTGGAAGTTCTGTACAGAAAGTTGGGAAACTTCGAGAACGTAACATAATGGACTTAGCGCCTCCGCAACGATCTATTAGTAAAACAATGGTAGCTTTTGTTTCAAAATACATTGTATAGCAATCAATCTAATGGATATTGGAACTACTGACAAATCGACCATTTTCTTTTAAGCTTTTGTCTGTACCACTCAATTTTGTTAATGTTATCTAGAATCGAATGTATTTCGAACAACATAGTACTTTGTAATTAACTATGAATGGTAAGTAAAACGTAGTAACAAATAAGGAATAAAAAGCTTAATGCATTTGATGCACTTGTTTAGATAATAATCCTTCTATTTGAAGTCGGATAAAAAGGAACATATTGTGGAATTTTAATGACAAAATTTAACGCTAGTAGCGGTGCCTATGGAAATGCAAAAAATCTTTAATTAGCTTCATTTAAATATTACACCGGTAGAGGGCGTCAATCAGTAGGCTCCCAGTCCCTCAGTGGGACATATAGTGAGCTGATGATGATGATGTAATTTGCATCTCGGAGTTAAATTCAATTAAATGGAAAAAGCAATAACATTCACTTCAAACAAATCTAATGTATATTTAAGGTAAAACAAAACCACTTTTCGAGATAATTATTATCATTTGATATATAATTTGAACTGAAATAAAATATGGCGGTACACCAAATGGGAACATCTGCGGGCGATTCAACGAACATTTACAAATTAGCGGCAGCTGCGCTCTGGGTACAGCAAATACCAGTAAATACATAAAGTGAACAGAAATATTGTATTGGAAACGTCAATAAATTGTCGTAGAAAAGGTCCTTCTGAAATTAAATTGGAAATAAGTTTGACATTTCAATTCGCGGTTAACGGGTTACCGAGGAGCGTTTCTATTCCGCATCCATTAAAGTTGAATGCTATTTATAAAACGTGAAATATCGTTTGAACTGAAGCGTGTTTTAAAAGTCGCGCTCAAATAAAATATACGACTGTTTGTTTATTTTACGAATAAAAATTTCATTTTTAAATTTGTGACAATAAAAACCTATGTAATCTCTATCCACCAAATCACAATAAACCAAATATTTTTGACAATATATAACATTGTTTAATTTAACCTTTGGACAAAATAAATAGTTTAATTTAATGTAACTACATATTTTTCGTTTCGATAGAATTGGTTACTCCTTTGTTCTCCTTCTCTTTCAGACTCTTCTTATTCTATTTTATTTTCTGAAAAACCTACTACTAGTGACCACTCGGTCAAGAAGTTTTATTTGTTAGACGTGTATGGGGTTAAACGAATAATTTTTATGTCACACTAAGAGACGATAAAACAATTAAGACTTAATAAAGTGATGAAGGATAATGACATTTAAATTACCAGATATAAACCTAATGAGGTTGTTGTAGACCACTAAAATTGACGTTGTTTAATTGTTCATGCTATCGAGACGCTTTAGGAGTCAAATGACTCCAAGTCTTTCTAACTGATGGAACTGGTCAGGATATTACATTATGCAAAATAGATTATCACTTAAAAATTCTGCATTATATTTATATAATGCAGAAAATTTAATTTAATATAATATTTACATAAAATTTACTTAGTTAGCTTCAAATAAAATCATCTTCGTATGACTTATTCAAATTATCCAAAAATTCTTCCGCTAAAATGCCGCCTCCATAAAATCTCTCCATTTCATTTGTTTCTGTACTCTATGTCGAGGAATGATTCATATCCACAGAGTGTACAATTAACTTTACGAATGTGTTCGTGCCAAAACAAAAGGCAAAAGTTCTTTGAACATTTGTACAGTCGTATGAAACGCCAAAAGAGCGATTCGGGTCGCAACAAATCAATGTCCTTCCGGTATTCATAGATAGATAAAGTCCGACCGTTTTCAAATCACGATATCGAGTCGATATTGAGTTTGACATATCCCTATTAGTTACACGTAATGAAAAGTCACAATGAAAATCGCTTATCATAAATTCTTAAAGACAAATATTGGCATAATATTTAGTAGCAATTCGAAAGATGACATAATCTTGATTTTTTAGCCAATTTAAAGTAATTACACAAAAACATTGACCTTGGCAACTTGCAGCATTTTGGCCGACTTCAAAAAAGAAGGAAGTTATGAATTCGACTGTATTTTTTTATGTGTGTTACCGCGTAACTCGGCTCCTAGTGTTCCAATTTTTTTATCTTATTATCACCTTTTTTTAGTATTAAACAAAAGTAACATAAGACTATCAAAGACGATACCTACCACTGAAAGTTTACAAGTCACTATTTCATAGTTTATGCGAGATTTATACGCCAATGCGTCGAGATAGTACTCAACATAAGACATCCTTCTAAATCCATTGTTAGTAAATTGTAAACTATCGGAGATGATTCCTTCGCTACTTAAACAAATTCGCTAATCTGTATTATAATAATGATGTAAGTTATTGTGTAAACAATTTGTTAAACAAACTAAGAGATACGGTTATATTATTCAATCTTCTTACATCATTTACTAAATATTAAGTCATTCTAATTCAAATAACAGGTTGAAGAAACATAAATAGATATATTTCTCTTGAGATAACTAAGCTGAAGAATATTATCTTAATACGTACTATAACAATTGTTATAGTTGTTTATGTTTTAGTTTATTAAAATGTCAATTACCAGAGCTAAAATCGATATCACTATTGTAACTGTACCTACCCTTTCCTCAAGTTATATTTTATTACAGGTTATAAATAATGACGTCATCGTTTTATTTAAAATGAGATTCTCACTATCATATTTCACTTTAATACAAATAACTTGGGTTTATAAACACTCTAAATTATGTTTCATGATATTATATTAATTAATGTAATATTCGCCGCAGAGCGCACCTCGTGTTTAACATGAAATTTGCATTATTAAGAGAATTTAATGCATGCATTTACTACTCAGGTAATATAATAGGTAGGAGAAATTTTTTCACCAAATGTATGAGGCAGTAATAATTTTATCGCGGCGCGAACCATCGCTATCGACTATTTGTTACTGCTTATTTAGTTTCGACGATATTGCCATCCTTCCATTCCTATGCTCTATATATCTATGGTGTCTTTATATATATCTATGGTATTTTTATGTCATTTTCTATGCCTATATATGTAGGTTTATAGTCCCACTAACTGTCGCCCACGACTCAGTCTACGCGGAATTAAAAAAAAAACATGCCAGATTTCATGATTTTTTTCGGTAAATATAATCTTTTGTGAAGCTTATCCGATTGTTTTGCTGGTATAAATTGTGCAGTTCATTTTAATTTTGTCACTGAAGAGCAACCTGAGTTTGAACAGTTGAGCCAACATTAATGAAATTGTCAATTGCAATACCAAGTGCTGATTTTCAACGAGCAATGCTGCAGAAATTCGCACTAATAGACATTTTATAAAATTTCAAACGTAGCATTTTCGTTTTTTTTTTTTTCAATTTGTTATTATTTTAACACGAACATGCATTTTAATGGTAAAATATACACACGATTTTCATTTATCATGAAAATGTAAACAGACAAAGCCGAAGATGTAGGACAAAGCCTGGAATACATAGTCTACTAATTATTTATAATTTAATCTCGGACGCTCAGAGTCACGGACGACAGCTACTGTTAAATAAACTCATCGAAGAGAATCCGAAAAAAATCAATATTAAATTTGATACCGATTATGATAGAAAAGATAATAATCAAGCTTCAACATGTACGTTATCTAATGACTTCTAAATTGTAACGTGACTATTGTAATAATAGGAAAAAGCACTTATGTAACAAAAAATGTCAAATCATTTTTTTCCATGTGCATTAATATAGAGAGTTTGGTAGCATAAAAGACAGGTAATTACATACACATGTTCGCATTATTCACAAAACAATAGAGTCGTGTATCTGACAGGCCATTAGGGCAGGCCCATCAAACATGACAATGGATTTGGGTGTAAGTCAGGATAATTAACATTTAAAACACGCATCTAACGACATTTTTATTTGTTTATTGAGTTATTTATCTTGAAGAAACCTTTACGATACAAAGATTCAACTAAAGAAAATTCATATTTTAAATTCTGTTGAAACTTTTATAAAGCCTTTTATTATCATTGGTGATAAAGTGATAAATGACAGTGTATTTTTTATTGACACAAATTGTAGCGGATGTTTTTTTATTCGCCTCGATACATGAAAATGTCCCTCTCTTTTCGATTAACACATAAAAGCATTTCATCGCACCTGAATTCTTCAGTATTCGCGACGTTTACTGAAAACAACGAAGCTAATAAAAAAAATATTCAAATCGGTTGAACATTTCATTGATTTCCATTTTGTTTAAAATACCTTTTGATTGTTGTCTAGAACACAGAGGAGCCCTAAAATGTCGCTGTTTCACAATCTGTAGTTATCGTTTTTGGATTGTATAACCATAATATTATATTCCTTAAGCATATTTTTACATAAGGTTGTATAAAATTACTATTATCATTTCCATTTCACGTACCAACTTTTTTTTATTATCAGTATGTTTGTTAATACAGTATCTGTTTGGAGAACATAAAATCTTGACCTCACAAAGCGATATCCTATTTGGAAAAGAACCACAGAAATACAATTCCGTACAAAATACGCTTACGTAGCGGTTTGAACATTTGCATTGAGGATTTTCCTTCAATAAAATCCAACGGCTTCTTAAGCCCGGGGGAGGCACCGACAGAATTTCGTACGTCTAACGCTATCCCTATGCCGCAAATGGAAACTGTGTACTTATGTAATACAACCAGTCTCTTCGGAGGCCTACGTGCGAATAAAATAACTGCCACCGTCATATAAATACAACGCATTGTATTTCAGAATGTCTGTAAAAACAAATTCTGGATTTCTGAGACCAAAATCTGCGTTTGAAACATATTATCTCTTTTGTCAAAGATAATTATAGGCAAGGCTATATTTAAAACAGAGATATTGACATTAGAAACCAACGATAAATGTTTTACATATATAAATTTATGAACTTACTAAACTGGGAACAAAAAAGGCCTTTGTAAAATAAAACTACTCGTTACTCGTATTACAAATAACTTGTCGTAAATAGAGTTGATTTAGAGATTTAAGTGAAACAAAAAATAATGCGGCTCTAAAGGGATCCATCAGTACTATTAATGAGCAATGATAAATCATGTGGGCCATAATAAACACCACACATGGCAGCTGCCTCTAATTTGGCCGAACAATTCACTCTGAACACTAAGCTGCATACTTATTAGTGGAGTTTGTGTATTTGACACAAACTGGACATTAATTCTTATTTATTTTAATTGTAGCACGATAAAGCACAGCTTCTAGCGATAGACCAAATTATATACAACATTTAAAAATAAAAATTATTTGAATTAAAAAAAAGGTAGAAATTACACATATTAAATGTAACAAACGAATAATAAATCTCCACTTTATTAAAGTTGGTAAAATATCAAATTTATAAGATCATGTTACCAGGTGTTGGGGACCTTCAACATATTTAATATGAATTCCTTTTTATTAACGAAGAAAAAATATTTCCAATCTTATCTGTAAAAAAATGTTATTCATTGGAAAGTTAATTGAGTTCGGAATTGTTATAAAACAGAAGAGCAAAATTAATATTGGCAGAGTAAATTATAAGAAAGAAATCATTTTATTTATTCCTATTATACACATTGTATGGAATCAAGATGGAAAAAAGACTTCTTTCATCCTTTATATCTATTCTAATATAGATTTAAGACATCCTGATTTTAATTAAAAATGGCAAAGATAAGTAAGTCTAAATAACGTACTAAATCTATACTTCAAGTTGTAATGAAGAAAGATTTGATTGCTTGTTTGTGTGTTTGCGTTGGATAGGTTTCAAAATTACTCAAACGATTTGAAAAATTCTTTCACTGTTGGGAAACTATACCACCCCAGGTGATATAGACTAGAATTATTAATACATTTTTGAGAGCGAGGAGAGTTACATGAACAACAGTGCGCCTCAGAAACGTGGGATTAATGTATAAACTTTGTTACAAAGTGTATGTTCGTAAACCATATTACGTAAAAAAATATATCCACGCCATGCCACGTCAGTGTGTGATAAATCAAATGTAGAGGCGCCTTTATGATCTCGAGTAACGATCTCAACTCCCTTTGCTCCTTTTGCCAATTAACAACTGAAGATTGTTCTTGTCGGAGAATTTTTCAATGAGGCAATTTCTTAGTATGAAATAGTGAGTCACTTATAATGGAGGAGTGAAATATGATAAGTTCTTATTAACTCCTCCGCTGTCGTGGATTGTGGACGTAATTAACGCTTCAGTTCATGACCCCTCTTCAGTGATACCTCTTTATTTGACTTTGTTGTGCTCTATGAAAATTTAACGTGATCATTTATAAAATACTCATGCGTAATAGAATGAAACTTAAGTTTGATGACATCATAACGATGTGCTTGTATGGTGTGCAAAAAATGACTCCGATTTGATAATACGAACAAGAATTACTAAACACTTTAAAAAGAAAACCGAAAAGTTTTTTGCTTTATAATTCTATTTAAATAGTATCTGAAGGATCGATTGAACGACAGAACTATTTTTAAAGCTATTCGAATAAGCAGTTCTTAGAGGCAAGGAGCCTACATACGAGTACAGATTGAATGTGTAAGTAAATTTTTTACAATGAAATTTAACACCTAATTAAATAACAATTTATATCGAAGTCGGTAATAGTTTTAAACAATCAGAGTTCAAGTTATGATTGCCACAACATCATTGAAGTCCCATATGTCACATAGGTTCAATTAGCTGTCGCCGTCGCTTAACAACGCGTCCACTATAACAGATATCTTCAATTACTGTAGAGTTGCTTCCTTGTCCCGTTGTCATCAGATATTAAGTTCAAACATCTATCTGATATTATCCATTTGAAAAATAAACATTTAACACGTTTGTGTGTAAAAAAAACAAGAGAATAATTGTACAAAATTCCAAATTAATTCGAAATATACTATTACAGGTGTTTGTACTGTGTTATATGAAAAAGTAATCCATCGTCTCGTTAAGTATTATACAATTTTAGTGGTATGCTCGTTATACACTCGTTATACAGTGACAGTTCTCACCTAAAAAAAACTGATTAATTTGAAATTTTGTTATATCAAAAAATTAACACAAAAATTATGGATAACAAAGATAATATTCCTACTTTATTGTCTAATGAGTATGAAACAAAATGTGAGAATCATTTAGACCCTTCCTAATATTAAAAATGCGAAAGTTTAGATGGATTGGTGTTTGTTTGAAGGTATCTCCAGAACAACTCAACAGATGAAACTTGGTATACTCTCAATGAAATTTGGTATAGATGTCGATCATAGTCTGGAAGAACACATAGGCTACTTATTATGTTTTTTTTTTATTCCACGCGGATGGAGTTGCGGGTGACAGCTAGTATCGCTAGCAGAGCTAGTATAGTTGTGCTGTAAACAGGCAATGATGAAATAATGAATCTAGATAAGTTAAATAAATTAAGAGATACATTTAAATGTACTTATGTTACTAGACTCATAGAAACTCATAAACAGTTATATTCGAGTACTAAAAAGTTCAATAAAGGACCTTACAAGTCATTGCTCACATTAGTTACAATAAGGTCTAAGTCAGTAATAAAGCAAATAATATCTCGCTCCTTAATTTATCTAGACAGAGCTAATTTGTATTTGACAAATGAGTTCTGTCTGTGAAGTAATTGGTCTGTTAAATATTAGTAAGACGCGGAATAATTTAGTTGACTATATTTTCTTGCACTCTTATATTTTTTAATATTATAAGATTCAAGTCAAGAATGAAAACTACTACAAAGATTTTTTTACAATCAGTGGACCTAGCACGTATCGTATCGTAATCGACAAAATTTGTATTACAAACTTGTGCAGCGTCGTTATTCTATAGTTTTTTTTAGTATATATACAGTTAAAAAATAAAAAAGGCTTGAATGTGCACCGTTAATTCGTAATATTAGCGTTCGTTCTTAATATATTAATTATCCAAGAAATTTAAGTCAAATTTAGCAATAGGTAAATAAAATGTAAATCAATGCGCATGGCCTAGTTCCCAGTTCCTAGAAAATCAGTCATAAGTAACGACTTGAACCAATTACTTGCAGCGCTCCACGTCTCGAACGTGCCATGTTGTGCATGTCAACACGCAAAATCTAGATTGCGGGCTTTTGCTAACAAACTAATACTATTGACAACTTTAGACGTAATCTGTAAGACTTATTACTTCAATATTAATAGTGTTTTAATACGATTGAGTCACGAAGTCCCTAGAAGAAGTTTATGAGTAATGCTACAAGAAACAAGGTCCAGGATACTTCGGATTAGACGATTAGGTAACCTTGGTAATGTAGAAAACCTACGGAGGGTAGTAACATGGTCGTGTTTTAATAACACTGTAGATTTAGCAGACAGCATTCAAGTAACCATCTTACATTTCGAACAACCTGGCTAAATGTTATGGCAGCTTTACTCGACAGCAAAACAGTGAGGCAGAGCAGTATGCATTCAAAGAATAACAGTACTGCACGGCCTCACTACTATGCTCTAGTGAAAAACTGGCATTATTGTTAAGTGACACTATATCTAAAAGAGTGCAGGTACATATCTGGCCTTTGATGCGGGTAGAATCTCAAATCGAGAGCTTCTAAGTAGCGCTTCAGAAAAACGAACAGCGCAGATTTTTCAATCGCGCTTGATAACCATCTTGTCTCGAGGTCAATTAATTTTATGATACAACGTAATTAAGAATATATTATTACATCTCTTACTATCTCACGTCGTTAACTGACTGTTAGGACAGTCCCTTAGTTTAGATTTAGTAAAGTAAATAGTTTAGTGTGCTTCAAGTAATCAGCAAACGGTTCTGTGCAGCGCTTAGTTTAAAAGATCAGTGTAAAATTAATTAATTAAATAAGTAAAAAAAACCATCGTAATTAGAATTACGAAAAGTACAATTTTCAATTCAAAACAATACAAAACATTTTAATAAGGTATATATGTATTAATATTATAAATGCGAATGTTTCGATGGATGGATGGATGTTTGTTTGAAGGTATCTCCGAAACGGCGAATGTCGACGAAATTTGGCATAGAATTAGAACTTAGTATGTAAGAACACAGGCTACTAATTATTTATTTTTTTATTCCTCGCGGACGGAATTGCGGGCGAAAGTTAGTTATTAAATAAAATTTGATGATATTTGATTTAAGCTTCAAAATTAAATTATTTTCATTTATTACATGTTTTATTTTCATGACTAACAAAGTTTAAATTCAGTTTATTAAAAATACTCCTTAGGGTCAGGGGATGGCAATAAGGCATTTGAGAACAGTTTGCAACCTTAAAAATGTAGCGCCTAGTTATGTCAACATCTTACAAAATATTATTGAGTTCAATGAAACTATATCACATAAAAAGGGGCAATGAAACATGAACGGCGTTACGTTTTGTTGTCTGAATTAATTCTCAATTAGTATTCAAAGTGTTACGTTTTGAGAACACTTGGTTCACTTCGTAAACAATGTGCGTCAGCCGATACACTTATGCGCGGCAGTAAGGTATTGAACAATGGGACGCAGCGCAGCTCCTTCGCTTGTTTTTATTTCATTTCTTGCATTCATATGCAGACAATGTAAGCCATGCCGATATTATATCGCTTTCAATATAATCGTTCCATGAATTATTGTATCAATGAATATTTAATATCTAAGGTTGAAAAATATTAAAATATAATAAGTTACATTTTTGTAATGAATCTCATTTGTTTTACTTTTAATAATATTTAATATTCAGTATTCCGAAGTCTACAATTATTTAATAAATCAAAACATAAAAGTAATATAAAATAGAGTGACGGTGGTGCAGGCCATGGGTTCGGATCCCGCCATTACCAATGTGTTTTTCTATTTACAAAATATGTACATTTAAGAAATTCAAAAGATATGTATGAAGTCAACCAATCGACACTGGACCAGCGTGGTTGACTATGGCCTAGTCCCTTGGAGAAGACGTATAATGAGCAGATGATGATGAATAAAATGTAACTTCTACATTCATAATAATCTAAATAATTTTTGATCAGCATTAAACAAGTTAATTGACTATTGCGTGTTATTTATGACAGATGTAAACAGAAATTTGCATTTATGTAGAACGAGGTGCATAAATAAAACAAAATTGTGCGACTGCACGACGTCAATTATGCCTCAATTACGCGGATATCCGGAGCAAGAATTAAGTCCATTACTTTGTTAGAATGAATAAGTACGCGTTCCAATCATTCGCTTTTAGAAAGTTTTACTCGGAAATTGTGAATACTAAAATGGTAATTTATTTTGTTGTGTTGCTTTAAAATTACATATTATCGCATTTATAATATTAGTAAGATAAACTATATGTTAAGTTGAATAAAATTGTGTTTGGTTAGATTTCATGCGTTCTTATTTTATTTTTTTATACAAAAAGCTATACTCTCATCTCCTTGTTCATTTACTTTAATAGAATACCATTCTGTTGTAATTCAACAAACTTTTGTATAGACGCTTGCCTACGGCCTACTGAATTACTCGTCATTTTATGAGTATAGCCTAGTTTACGTAAATGTCTCGGAAGACTGTATCATTCCCGCTACAGTATCGCACCCGTGGGAACACTGGAGGTGACATTTCACATTTTTGTAAGCCAAGTGGGAAATTTCACGATGTTAATAATTCATGAATATGTCGATAGATATTTTTTACGAATGCCTTATGAAACAACAAGAGTAAAAAATTATGGAAAATGTTAATACAATAAATATAAACAGAATATACGAATGAATACTGGATTCGGCGGAGAAGTGAGCCAAAAAGTTGCTCGGTGACCAAGATCTAAATTAAATCAGTGCGTACTGCAAATGATTGGAACAAGTTGCCGGCGTCAGTTTTTCCTTCTAAGTACGATGGGGCTTCAAGAGTAGAGTGAATAAGCATTTACAAAGCTAGCGCGTACCATCTTTAGACCACATCATCACTTCATCAGGCGGCTTATTCGATATAAAAAAAAAACACGGGAAAGGGTTTCTTGGGTACTTGGGGCATGACAATGCCCTCGACCAGGCGGGTATTTTTTGTAATTTGAAAGATAATGCAATAAGAACGCTACAGGAAAGCAAAAAATTGCTTCTTATAAACATGTACATTTCAACTAATTGTTACAATACATGAGTCAAGGTCTCGTACGATCTCTAAGTTTACAAATAAATTCAACTTAAATATTTATCTATAACAAAAATACTATAAGTTTAACGATCATCCAGTTCGTTTAAGACAAGTCGTTAATGTGATCGTTTATTAGGCGACCGTTTCTTTAAGTTTCCCTTTGCCAGAACTTTCAATTGTAGCAATTAAGGGCCTTTTATCTAACTTTAAACATTACTTGAGTGCACCTTAGACTTGTTTTCAAGTCACTAACCCGTGTACGATGTTTTCGCTCAATGATTTGTTTATTATACGAAATCATTCTTTCTGTCAAAATGAATATTTTTTATAATTAATTATTTCTTTATAATTAAATTATTGTATTTCAAATTATCATTTATTAAAAAAAAACATTATTACGAGTTGCGTTCATAACACGATATTTTTTAAAAACTAAGTGACTTTTTCTAACTACGAAAATGTAAACTTACGAGTAAAAGTATGACAACCAATAAATAAATAATATATTCCTATAGTTTAACAAATTAAAAAATAGAATACTTTATTTTACGGCCTTTGGTATCTGGAAAATATAAATATGCATAGGTTTAGCGTCTAGTTCATACTAAAATGTAAAAAGCATAAAACATAGGAAAAAAATTAGATAAAATTAATAACTAATGCTTATTAACAATAAAAGTTTCGTTATAAAAAAGCAAGTCTTCTAGTTATGGATAATAACAGCATACAAAATTATGGGTCCATATTAAAAACCCTTATATTTCTCATTTTCATATGACCCGCGGAACTACAATGGATTTTATTTTCCCATACATAGGGAAACCATGAAAAAATATCCGACTAAATTTTCTAATATATTTTGCTGTATTGTAAATTTTATTGTATTAATTTAATTTACATATAGGTAAAAAATATTCAGTAATTTAAAGTTTGCCAAAGGCATAACTTAATAAGATATTTTATGTCTCAGATATTCTTCAAACATAAATATAGGCAACTACAAGTAATAATGTCCCCTTCCCACCCTTTACTTATAAGTAAAGGATGGGAAGAAGAAGTGGATTTAACAGAGGAGGGGATGTATAGAAAGAGGTATATCCTTTTTCTGTGCGTCCCCGTTTTCTGTCGATTAAAGGTAGGCAACGCATCTGCAATTTCGGATGTCTATGAGCAACAATCGCTTCGCTATTTAGGCGGAATCAGGTCACCGCTTGCTCGTTTACCAACTTATGTTATAAAAAATAAATATATAAACATATATTTAAAAAATATAATAATATATTATTATCAGTAGATGCTTCGATAATTTAAAGGCACATTCACAATAGATACAAATGCGCGGCAAGGTGAAAGTTCAAATTGTTCGATTCATCGGCGCACCTTTCTTTACCTGTGATATAATACTTTTTAACCCGTTATTCTCGTTTGAAGATGCCCTAATGCTATTCAGCCCGATCAGAATATTGATTGCTTTGATTGTAGCTTGTATTATCTATTATTACGTTTTCAATTTAACATTTAAACGGTAAATATAATTTTCATCATTACGTGCATTTTCTCTAGTATTCAAAACCATTTTCGAAGTGACTTGGTGCTATTACTTAATACGGAGTTAATAAAATATTACCAAAGATAAATTGGTATTAATATATTTGATGTACCTATACTAGTAATTACGCGATATGATAATTAGT
This sequence comes from Papilio machaon, assembly GCF_912999745.1. Classification (NCBI taxonomy): domain Eukaryota; kingdom Metazoa; phylum Arthropoda; class Insecta; order Lepidoptera; family Papilionidae; genus Papilio; species Papilio machaon. The sequence goes on from NC_059997.1 coordinate 2,920,598, forward strand.
TACCGCCAAGTCAAACAGTTAAACGAGACTCGCTTTTTCATGTTAATGACTTCTGACTCTAAGAGCACCATCACACTGCCCTAATCGGATTTGACCATTTAATTTGAATTTTATTTTCTTGTCTAATTTTGTGTTATAATAAGGATTTATCTATACATTTATTGGATTAGAAAGGTATCTTAGACGGAATGTAAGACACTTAACTTTAGTAGATTTTAACATCTCTTTTTAAATTTTTAATCCGGTATTCTTGGCCCATAATTCCACATTTTAGCATGACTGAAATCTTATACTTAATATATTATGTAAATTTTAAATATGGATATGTATCCGAAATGCGTAATTCAAGGTCTCAAGAATCTATGAGAATTACAAATAGAAATAGATTTTAAGCATGAAGTGTGTAACTGTGTCTGTTTCTTTTTCAAAGACAACGAGAGACAACAATATTTTTTATACAGATGTTTGCTGAAAACTAACTGTATAGTTATGATGACGAATGAAAAAAATTTGAAAAACTATTTTTTTTTAAATGTCTAACGCTCGTATGAGGTGGCCTTATCTTTTCCGTTGAGAGTCACGTATCGGAATTAGCACTCGTCACGCAGTGCGTATCCGCAGTCCTTTGTGCACCGCAATTTACATAAACATTTAAATAAAACGAATGTATAACAGATATTTGAAGAATGTTCATAGATTCTTTCGTTTAAAACTCTTGTTAAGAGCTTCGACTTAACTCGAAGTTACTAACATAAGAATAAAAATAAACACGTAGAAGCATAAATAAAAAAAACTAGTTATAAAGGTCATAAATTAATGGACACAAACCTAAAAGCCTAAATATGAAGAGTCATTTAAAGTGATAAAGATATAACGCTTTTTTATTTTATCGAAAATATACACCAAAGGAAAGTAATGATCAGAGAGTATTTTTGATTGAGAGGGCGTTACTCGATCTGATCATACATTCAGACAGTCTTAGTGAAAAATGAGTTTAAGATAAAATAAAAAGTATTTTTGATAGTTGATTCAAGAATATTAATGTGAGAAAGTATTATTTTAAAACATAACGGGAAGAAATGCATCGCAGACTTTATAAATAAAAAAAATGCACTTACATGTTAACAGTACTGATTACGAATATTGATTACAATAATTTTTATAAATATACAGGATGTTACAGAATTTTCTTTTCATTCGAGACGTATTTTATCCAACTTTTTGGTACAATTGTACATTTTGAATTCATACTTTCAAATGTACCATCGCTCGCGCGGTAATTGAGAGGACCTATAAATATCGATAGATTGACAAGATAGTAAAGGCTGTGGGCGTAACACGAATATTTACGCCCGATACTCTGTACAAATTCTAATACAAATGTCGATGACGATATGATGGTGATTCTCACAAATATTCGTGCTAGACCCACTGTTCTCAAGTTATAAGTCATCAGTACTAGAACACGTTAGTAAATGAAGTCGTGGCTCGGCCTACTAATCTATTGATGTTCATTATCCCTTTATGAATTGGATAAGGAAGATAAAGTTATTGGTAATTCATAGAGCATAGACCAGTTCAAAAGTGTGTCTTGACTATACTATATTAGTTTATGCTAGCTGATAAGTATGCTTTTCACTTACGTAACATTTCGATTTCCTCTCACTGTTATCCGTTTACTGGTTAATCGAGATAACATAGTATTGGCAACTAGATACATAAGTAAAGAAAGAAGCAAAGATAGTTAAACTGAAGCAAATGGTAATAATTTTATCATTTAACATTAATAGCAAAATTAGTTCGAGATACGACGATATTTAACGTAATACTGTTCAGGTATTTCGTATACTGTTTTGATTGCTAGTATTAAATAACATTATCGTGATATTTTACCGTGGTAATACTCGTAATTCCACATGTTGATGTCTCAGTTTTTTTTTAAAGATACTGAAAGGTGTGTTTTTGTATAAGTTGTTTGACAGTGGGAACCAATAGTTAGTTAAAAAAAGATCGTAACATTAAACAATGATTTAACGCTTAAAGTATGATTGCAGGAATGGAATATTAGATCAATTAATTATATGGGTAGTAACACATTTGGAGCAAAGGAAATGAACCGCTGTCCAACCCATTTCAACGATTCGGTGATGGATTGGCAACCCTGACTTTTGTTCCGCACTCTCTAATTAATCTCTACCGCGACTAGGCGAAAGCAAACTGTTGAAATTAATTAATTATTGTGGAACTGACTATAGGTATAAGACAGCGGTTCGGCTTATTTGATGAATAATTTCCGAGCAATATCTGTCACCAGAGTCAAGTACACGGCCTTCGTTTAATTACAAATACGATGAATTAGTAATTTGCTGACGGGAATTGTATTCAAACACGTGTTCACATTACCTTTCAAAATATAAGACATGTTTAACTTCATTATAATACAATAAGCTTTCAAGTCGATAGTTAAAAGGTAAAATTAATTCGAATTATTTGTCGATTTTTTTTTTCGGAACACAGATTTTAACTATATTTTAAAACGGATCTAGCAAGCTGTCACAAATTTTATCAAAAATGTAACACACAATTTGTTTAAAACTTTAAATTCTTTCAAAATGCTTAGTAACGCCATTTTCAAACATCCTTATAAATGTTAGTCTTTCTACATCTCTAAGGTTGACATATTAAATAAAATTCCATGTTAAAGTAACAGCATAAATTATAATTTAAATAAACGATAATGCTTGAATTAATGAACACTTACCGATTTCTTATTGACAAATTATAATGGAAATTCCTTATTAATGATAAAAGGTTTGTGCCTTCGAGTGGGACGTTGAGAGACAATTATTATTCATATTGTAATTTATGTTATAATAGAAGGGCTGACACCGACGAGACTCGTTTAACGATTTTGATTCGAAATCCTGCTAGATTATTTAAATGACCATTTAATATACACAAAACTGTATTTTTTAATACTATTTTTACCAAGCATGGCTTGTAACAATCGTCATATATTGAAACGAGCGAAATCGTAGTTTTGTTACGTTACATTTTTAAAAATAACAAACTGTTTTTATAAGCTAAGTATGAAGCGAGTTTAATGAATGACACCAACGTCACCATAGCAATCTCGTTGGTACACAAACAATGATAAAAGTGGTAATAATTTTATATCTTTTTCTTCTCTATTTAAATGTAACAAACAAAACACGATTTTATATAAATATGTGCTTTGAAGATTGTATCACGGCATTATTGTATGTACATTTGTTAGTTAATGCGTTGCTCAATTTTGCCTTGGAGCTTCCAGTCAGTATCCATTGCATCAAGCCTAAGTGTTACGTAATGCATTAAGTAAGTATATTTGTGATGCGTATTCCACGATTTGTTACATGTTAATTGTGGAAATTTATAAAGTTCTCTGGTCTTTGAACTCTAGGTAGAGAATATTATACTATCTATATCTCTACTTACGGCTACGGATAGTCTCTATATTTTTTTCAATAACTAGCATTCGCATGAAGAGACTTTAATCTTGGAATGAAGTTATTAGTTGCCGATTTTAATTATTTTAAATCCGTTCCACTTCCTTCCTAACATCAAAAAAAATATATAAAGAAAGCTTTCTATCTAATTACATATGTACGTGACAAAATAACTATAGGGACTCGTCGGGATAGATTAGCGCTAGAATCTAAACTTTTTCCAATGGATTCATCCAGGAATTTGACCTTGAAAATGAATTAAATTTAAATTGTTGAAAATTGGCACGATGCAAATTCGAGGAATTAACGCTTAGATGTTATTAGACATTTGTCAAGTGAAACAACAATGTCGAACATTAATCTTAAATACTTGGGAACGATGACATAATCAAAGAGATGAAGCTTAGTATTTCTTATAATGTATACCACAGATTATTATTATTGGCCAGCGTGGTTGTCTATGGCCTAGTCACCCCTAAATTGGGGTAGGCTCCGAGCCCCTCGGTGGGGACGTATAGTGAGCTGATGATGATGATGATACCACAGATTAGCTAATATAGCATTAATAATTTGCTTCGAAAATATATATGTAAAAGTGAACATTCATATATAATAACAGTCTTATTCCGGTGAAAGATAATTTACTATAGCAAACCAAACTATCTTTGTTAATTTCTGACTAAATTGTCCTTGAAGTTACCAAATTTTCACATACTTGTCTCACTAGCAAATTATTATTAATTCAATGGAATTAAATTTATAGTTATGAGAACATTGACAGCAAAGGGAATTACGACTATACCTTGACATTTATGTACAAGGAACTCCATTTGCTCCTGGGAATACGCCCACTTAACATTTTCTAATGCTTATAAATGAATTCTATGCACGAACACTAATTCAGTGTTTAACATATGCTTGATAAGCTACTAGTGTACCTTACGTAAGGTCTGCAGTGACTAATGTTCAGTCAAAGTTATTCATAGGACTATCGAACACCGATAAAACTCCAATATTCGTTTCAATTAAAACTCTCTTCAGTCTAACGTTTACGAGAATCATCTGAATTGCAAATTGTCGTCGTATTTTCAGTCGTTGTGCTCGTTTTGAAACGATGTAATTGGAATTTCGACTGTTTTTTGTTAAACGTGACATCATTCCAAATTTATTTGGCTGTAATACGTTTCATACTGTTATATCTAAATAATTATTAGTACATTTATGATGCTTAATATTTGAATTTAATTTTAACACTGACCGCAGAAGTTTCTCGTCAATTTTTTAAGTTTATAAGTCCGCATAAGAAAGTCAGAATTTCAACAGTTGTGGTTAAAGTATCATATTTATAAACGTATATTTCCTATTTCAGGACCCTTTGGTGGATTATATTCTTCAGTTCGACGACTTGCTCAGCCAACGAAGGACTATTCGGATCGAAATTTCCAAACGGTGAGAATGTGTAATTAACATATTATATATCGTTTGAAATTTCATTTAAAATAAATAATTGTGTAAAGGTTGCCCTGAAAAGTATGTCTTGAAAGAAAAATATGCTAAAAAGATATAAGAAAAATTTAGTGAGAAACCATCAAACGCCTGTACAAAAATAATACTAAAACAACAGCATTACATGATTGCTGCTTATTGTGAAGAATACGTTTGTAAACACCTGATTCAAGTCTATTGAAACGACAGAGGTGGAGTCTTTTGTATTTCAAACTTCGACTATTCTCGATTTTAGATACTTACGTTGTGTAACAAATGCAAATGTCTTAATACTACATCCTACACTCCTACAATTGTGGCAGTCTTGCATCCATTAGACAAAGTAGGGTGGGAACAGTATACTTTATGTATGCAGCATGCTTTCCTAATAGGTTTGTTGTAAGGATGACATCTGTTTTTAATTACCAGTTTTATTTATTATGGCTTTATTGTATCTTAAATATTTAGAACAATGAAATTATTAACTAATATTGTATAGGTATCAAGATGTTTGCTTAGAACCTAGTTTGAATATCCTCTTTCGAATTTCGATATGTAAGTACATATTTTATTTATTTAAATAAATGAAAAATCAGTTAACACCAAAGGTATCTTTTAAGAATACGAGCTAAAGTTCGAGTACTCATAAAAAAAGGACGAAACCTAACCCAATCATTTTTAACAATGTAGATAAAATTTTAAATCACCTTATCTGCACCTCAGTTAATGGTAATGAAATGTAAAATTAAGAAAAGAGGTTAGTTCTTGAGAATTAAGTTAACGTATTCATTAATTTAAAACTTCTAAAAGGTTAATGAATATGAAACTGTAGAAAGTTAAAAGTTAGTGAATATGCTATTTTTATATATTACTATAATAAACTATTTTCTCTCAATTCCAGACATACCTGAGTACGATTTGCTGCGAGCTATCGGCGTGCCTTTCAGTAATCCGAAGACGCAGTACTTCGATGAGGGACTCGACGGATTTCCTGCGTACGGCCTCAAACCGGGTTCAGATATCAAGTCACCGTATCGACTTTTCATGCCCGAAAAGTTGTATGCCGAATTCTCGATAACTGCAACCGTTCGACCGGCGAACAAAGATGGCGGCTTCCTCTTTTCCGTCGTTAACCCTTTAGAAACCGTCGTACAACTTGGTGTTCAACTAATACCGTCAGGCCCGGGACTGACTAACATATCTTTACTATACACAGACGCTAACGTATACGCTTTATCACAGACTATAGCGTCATTTGTGGTACCATCGTTCGCTAAAAAATGGAGTAGGTTTGGTATGAAAGTTACCACAGATAATGTAACTTTGTTTTTAAACTGTCACGAGTTTGACACATTGGCGGTAAAGAGGAACCCGCTAGAATTGGTCTTTGATTCGGCGTCGACATTGTATGTGGGACAGGCTGGGCCTTTGATCCGGGGAGCTTTTCATGTAAGTACTTTTTTTTTACAGTTTTAATTACTTTTATTTATTTCAAAAACCAAATTTAATTTCGAAATTTCGAAATTTATAATTATTTTTAACTAATCAATATTTACTTACTTTGTGTTTAAAAATATTTTACACGATGACTGGCAATTTATCGATCTCACTTTTTTTGTTTCCAATGCCTTAATAAATTAAAAAAAAACTTTTTTGTTCTAAATTTGAATAAATAAACCCTTGAATATTATTATTTGCTTGATTCGTATAAATAACAAATATTGATTGTTAGATATCAGTTTCAAACATCGCTAAACAAAGTTATCTGTCCCGGAAAGTTCTCTAGTACTAACGATCTATTACTTAGTTGGTAACATTAAACTGTCATTTGATATAAACGTTTGCTTCATTTGCTGCTAATACTCTAGAGACAAACATATCTAGAACTGAACGTGAAATAATTTATGATACAATTTATAAAATAAATTAAATTCAATACACGATTTTGAAAATGTTATAAAATAGACCAACGTAAATAGCGTTCAATGTTTTGATATACTTTTGGTTTGAGATATAAGCCTGATGTCGAGAAATGATTTGACATGAAAATATTTGTTACCCTGGCAACGTAAAAGTATTTACGTTGTATATAGTACATATAATGGTAGTTACTAATTTTTAATTATCGTTTTAAATTTAATAAACTAGCAGACACTCTTTTTAATAGCGGATTCAACTACAGCTTGGAGTTTTTTATTCTTTTGTCATCAGAAGACAGTAGCATTTACAGGCAATTTAATAAATTTAATCAAAATGTGAACAACAGAAGAAATGCATGACAAAGATATATGCAATGAACCTTCATACATGAATAAATAAAACCTAACCTGAAAACAAATGTACAACCCCATTTGTAGAACGATGTTACGGCACACCATTAAATAATTCGTTGCATAACAAACTAGCGAACTGCTAACCAGAACAATAACACCATCAATCATAGGGGCGTTTGTGTTACAAATATTCCTTCATTTCCGTCCCATTGTACTATTCGCATAAGCCCACTTTCCACTTGTTTCTAACATGAATGTTTACATGAAAGGACGACATTTGTTCTGATGTATTTGAGAGAGGAAAATGTTCTCTTGATCGCAACATTATAATCGCTTATGTACGATGATATTTCTTCATTTGAGCAATTTTATATATGTTTAAGTTATTTTTTAATTAGAAGACAAGTTTATTAAAACATTACTTGTAAGATATAATTTGCCTATTTCTTCCCAGGTTAACAAACTCAGTGTCTTGAATTTTGATGTGATTAATTTCTTTGTACTTATTTTACCGTCATGGAATTCTAATATTCAATATCAACCATCGCCTTTTGGTACTACTGTAAATCGGCATCTTTATGTAAATTGATTGTTCGTACTTTTTAGCCGACTTCAAAAAGAAGGAGGTTATCAATTCGACTGTTTTTTTTATGTGTGTTACCGCGAATCTTCGCCCCTTGTGGTCCGATTTTGATAAAAAAAAAAATTATCGAAAGGAAGTGCTTGCAGATGGGTCCCATTTATTTGTTTTTTTTTTAAATAACTAGAAGACTAGTAGATTTTTTTTGATCTACCGTTCCGCTATGTAAATAGCGGTAATCATTAAATATTCATAAAAATAGTAATCATTAAATATTTTATACGTTAATCGACATAAGTCGTAACTTTTAATCTTCATACAATACAATTTACTCATAATTTTGTCTGAGATTCGTTATTAAAAAAACATGTTTAGTTAAAATAATAAAAGCAGAAAGATACACGCATGTTATACCAATTTAACAAATAACAAAAGAAAACGAATAAGAAACACATGAATTCCTTGTCTTTAATCCAATGTAAACGCATTGTTATAAAGGATGTCAGCCGAAGCGTGCGATTTAGGCTCGGTCCCTTTGTAGACAAAGCCCTTTTTGGTGAGAAATAAACAAAATCTAGCTTCGTAAATCCGATTAACAAAACACGTGAATCCATGAGGAACATCAGTAGAAACATTTCCACTTATTTATGGAATTTCCAGAACAAGATTACGAAAATTATTTAGAGAAGATAATCGTATTAATGTTACAAATGCGAATATTTAGATACATGGATGGATGGATCTTTGTTAGAAGGTGTTTGTAGAACGGCTCAACGGATCTCTATGTTATTTGGCACAGATATAGAACGTAGACAGAACGTACTAATTAGGTTTTTTATTAAATTCCCCGCGGACACAGTCGCGGGCGATATCTAGTACAATATATTTATTTCTAGTAACATAATAAATAACTATGTAATCAGCTATAAGTAAATCAAATTTACATTTAAATCTATGGTATTTTTTATCGTTCATTGAAATCTTAGGTCTGACATATTATACTAACTGCTTCAAGCGTTCAGAGTACTAAGATCACTGTGTGACACTTGACATACACGCACCGCTGTTTGCAGCCGGCACAAAAAATGCTATCGGCCTTATACCAGTCGTTTCGACTAGTCGAAATCGACAGCTATCTGTTGCTAAGTCAAAGGGTCCGTGTATGTCGGCCCTTACAACAAAAACTTATAAAATCTATAAGTTGAAAAAAAATAAAAACAACGAAGTAAGCGGCTAAAGTAAGGAAAGCTGGCTTTGTTACTAACTTGCTCACTTTACAACTTGTTCTACATCTGAGGTGGACTTAATTTTCTACTTATTTTTTTTTCTATTTAGAATTTAAAAAAGTATATTACAAAATTAGCTCCCATTATATTTAATTCTAGTAAACATTTTCTTGTAGTCTATAATTTGGAGCTTGAATTTAAATCGGTATTCCATTGTTTTTTTTATATATCTATTAATATTTTTGCTCAATTGTACACTAAATATACGATTTAATTACACTTATATTAAAATTTTCATATAATTTAAATATCGTTCATAAAATAAAAAGGAACTGATCAAATATTAATAAACGTTACTGTGTAAAAGTTCGCGTAATCCTAAGTATTCAAATATGTATGCGCAAGGAATTGAATGCCTACCGCTTGTCTAGTACTCCATCCCGCCCACCCACAGTATACGACCACTCAGACTTTGTATACGCTGCGGTACTTTGAAAAGTTGATGATTAGTTCTCCTCGCACGGCTGAGATGTTTGAGCCACAACAATGAAAACTTCTAGACGAATCTTCAAGACAAAGGCATTTTTATAAAAATACAACGTGTAAAAGATTCAAAGACTTATGTGACTGTCTTTAAGTTAGACTACGTACATTTTATCATGTAACTGAAGAAGAAAAGAAAATGCTAGAAAAAAAATACCATAATTGAATTTTGCTTGTCTCTTTCTTAATATTTTCTTTTTTAATATTATTTGTCTATAAATTGTAACGGAATAGCTGTGTTTTTAACTTAAAAATAAAATTGAAAAATAAATTTAAATGGGTGCCTTAATGGACCATAAATATCTTTAGAAGCCAACGTTAAATTCAAACAAAGTAGAGCAAATTGTTGACGATATTTTGCATTTAATTTGAAATTTGTATGAATCAACTAGGAGGGTGATAATGGTGAGAAATTATTTATTAAACACGCTTCAGCGGGGGATTAAGAAATTAGATTAAGTTAATATATATTTATAAATTTTATTTAAATTGTAAGATAAATTATTTTATTTCGAAATTAATTAACAAAGTTAAATTAAAATAATTTGAAAATTTAATAATATTATAATTGTGCGTATCATGCCAAGTCTGTGATGACTTGTGAGTAAAAATCTTAACAACGGAAAGTTATTAATTGCCAATATAGCATATATGTTATATTTTGCTGACCATACCAAGACTATAGTACTATAGTATGTGGCGCCATATTACAACTGATCTTCAATAGTAACTCACTCACTTTTATTGATGCACTATTTTGAAACGAATCCGATAAAGCGTGAGTTTACATTTATATTTTAGTACTCAATGTTGCATTTGGCAATAACTTGTAAGTGACGATCGAGGTCAGTTACAACTATCAGTATTGCGATCGATAAAACTACGAACTAGTTTCAAAACACTCCCAAACAAATCCCGAAATATTTAAAACCAGTCGTAAGCGCGAGCAAACAAATCTTAGTTCCATTTGTTTTGTTTAAAACGTGTAAGACTTTGTAAGCTTTTGAAAAGTTTAGATTTGTTCGTCATCTTACTTACAGCTTACTATCCGTCGTCACTATATTACTGAGGGGCTCGGAGCCTACCCCAAGTTAGAAGTGACTAGGCCATAGTCAACCACGCTGGCCCAGTGCGGGTTGATTGACTTCACACATATCTTTGAATTTCTTCTCAGGTTGCATCACGATGTTTTCCTTCACCATAAGAACGTCGGATAAATGTACATATGTAAATCGAGAATCAAAAAAATATTGGTACATGGCGGGATTCGAACCCAGGACCTGTAGATTTTAAGTCAAGTGCTTAACCCCTCAGCCACCGACGCTCATATTTCTTCAGCTTAGCTATAACTTCATTATCAAAGATATGTGGGCTCAGCAGTGCCTTTAATCAGGCGATTCGAGTCGAATAAGTTTTTCTCGAAGCGACTCAGGGCCGTTTCGGTATACCCTAGATATAAGAAGCAAATATATTTTTTCGTGAAGTACTTTGTAATAGTTATCTTCTATTTCGTTAAAATTCTAAGATCACGTTCATCGTAATTCACTACAGTTGTCATTTGCTGAACAGCTTCGGCTTAAAAGCACCCATCACATTAAAAGTACCCTTAAAACCCTCTTTACAACGGTTAAGGATTGTAACTTTTATATTTTACTACACTTATCTACTCATTAGTCTTAATTTGAAGACCTTAGTCCTTAGTTCTAACATTTTTAGGATGGTACTTAAACAGTACCCTTCTTTATACGAGTATAATTAAAAAAGAGAGACTATCTAGTTGAGTACAAAACAATATTATCTATATATATAAAAGAAAGTCGTGTTAGTTACACTATTTATAACTCAAGAACGGCTGAATCGATTTGACTGAAAATTGGTGGGCAGGTAGCTTAGAACCAGGAAACGGACATAGGATAATTTTTACCCCGTTTTGTATCTTTTATTCCGCGCGGACGGAGTCGCGGGTAAAAGCTAGTTAAAAATAAAATTCATCCTTCAACTAAGATCATTTAAATAGAAATTCGTGGGCAGTAATTATCCCCGAGATCGCTCGTGTAAATATATATAGTAGCTATACCTATATGTATATAAGCATTTATGCTCCTGTCAAAGTGACATATGTCACACGTCCCGCTTGTCCAGTCACAGGAGTGACGTGACGAGATTAAATGAATATTGGAGCTTCGGTACCGCACGGACGTCAGACATGCGGTCACGCGAATGACGTCACGCTCGATATGAAACGACATCGCACGCATTCGCATTGTAGAGTAATAATTCACCCCACGACTGTATATGAGTGTTAACAAGTTTTATATTCCTTTTCTTCATTTGCTATTGGAGATTGTTTCGAAAAAAAATTTGGAACAATTCCTACTACCGTGTTCCCTCACTGCACGACAGGACAGGCTGTCAGATACCATACTAATTGCCGCACTCAGAGACGGTTAATGGCTACTTAAATATTCACAAGAATAAAATTCTAGGCAGCTTAATCTCTTGGTAGCTTTGAAACTTATTCACTTGCATGTAGTCACAGATTTCTAACATTATTAGAATTCTTTGTATAAATTACATTCTTGCTTCTTTATGATGAGAATGGAAAACATTTTTTCTAGAAATATCTTTATTAAATTTTCTCAGAATTCTATTTCATTATTCGATTATTTTTAATATTAGTGCTATTAACATTTTAATGTAAAAAATAGTACTGATTTCTTTTGAGAATAAACACATTATCATTTTCGAGGCACTCTATACGATGTAAGTTTTTTTTCGTCGACATACATATATGTTTATTTGAATAAAAACTTCAGTGCCAAGTATAAGTAGACCACTGCGGAGGTTCAGACAATGAGGTCAGGTCCGCAGACAGGGCGGCGCCATTATGTCGTCAGTTAACAAGGATAATGTCTATCCAAACAAATCAATAAAAAAATGAAACTAGTACTGCCTTTTTATACCAATTGTTTTTTTTTCTTCGTCAATTCAATACTTAACTCCCGATTAAATGTGTTTTAAGAGCTTACATTTTGTTTTGTTTACTTGGTTAATGTTATAAGATTTTTTTCCGAATTTATTTAATTGTTAAATAATATTCTTAATTTAAATAGTATTTTCTAGTTAATGTGTATTTTAAAAGATTTAGTATTTATTATTTACATTACTTTTACAATGTAATGTTAAGTTGTCACTTAAACGAATTACTTACTTAATTTTTTTCGTTTATTTTGTTTGAAAAAATCATACCAATCGTATTATCGTAATTCGATATTCCAAAGCGATCTGGAATCGCATATTGGCACGTAATCCTACACAATTTCCAGCTTCTGATACAAATAGACGCCAAAAGGCTTTCGTAAGGAGGTCACGGTGGCAGACGAGACGACGCCTCTTCTATCGACTTCCAGCAGCTGATACTATCAGAATTTTAGTTGTGAGTTAGCTGGCGACGCGTGTTAAACGTTCCCAGCATCCCGGTACATCTTTGATTTTTAACTTGAGCGTTCGTGTTCCGGCCAGTTTGAAATTACATTTGCCGCGCACCGATCCTGTTGGATTAGTTTGACAGTTTGAACGCGCTTGTGTTAACAACGATGTGCTGAAAGTGTCGTACGAAAGTTTTAACGATACTATGTTTCGTGTTCGTTAATTTTAACTTTAAAATTCTGTGTTTATAAATTTGTACAGTGCATATAAGTGGCGAATCATTCAATATCCGTTTGTTATTTATTAAATTACTTACTTACTCCGCTGGCGCAGCGACCCGAAGTGGGTCTTGGCCTCCGACACAAGAGATCATTAAATTAAATCATTTATTAAATTAAATTTCATAAAATCTTTAGCAGTTGATGCTACTTTGTTTGTGTAGAAAAGGGCATTTTATCCGTACTATGTAGTTATTTCGATTGTTTAATCTAGAAACGTAACGCCTATATTTGTGTCAATGCAATGTTTCAAGTTTGCATTGCGATAAAAATTGTGCAGGCGGTTTAATAGTTTTAATTAATTTAAAAAGTTACAATAATATATCCAACATATTAACCGTTTGAAATACTAAAAGTTAGTAAAAAACGCTATAAAACACCTCGTGATCCTCGTATGAAAATTCATAACAAGCAAATTCGTTGACTCTTCAGTGAATGGAAAAAGTTCACCTTTGTATCCTAACAGTTAACGTTACTATAGAAATATACCGTCGGAGCAGTCGACTTTGTCGCGTCATATTATAGCCGGCTTTGTAGACGGAAATGTTCACGTCGCTTCACTCCTTCAATAGACGCCCATTTTGAATAGAATATGCAGTTTTCTGCGTAGATCATTGTGTTGCGTTATTTACGCACAGCATATTAGTACTGATAACAAAAGACACAATGAGAACTTGACTTTGTTTCAGTTTGATGGTGGAATTGTAGCTTTGTTTCTATTCCCAGTATATTGAAATCACCAAAAATTTCTTACTCGTTTTGACAAATTTCATAAAATATATTTTATTCTCAAAGTAAATAAAAAAGAATGACTATTCCATCTTGATCATTACGGCACTTATGCCTTTTTAACATCGTTATTAATTATTACCAAAATAAAAAAGGAAAAGTAAAAAAATGTAATATACATAATTGTTATGTAAAGATAACTGTTTATGGTATAAGGTGACCTTGAACGTATACATAGTAAACCGGGTGGAAAAATTTGAACTATTGTGAACAGTAAATAGTGTGAAACATTCAAAATGGCGATGGTGATGTCAAATAAGTCTAAAGTTTGTGTATGTACATTGTTCCTACTGGTTATGCTTGGGATAAGTTTGGCTGTAGTTTCTACTATGGGACTTTTGGAACCGAGTGAACACCATACCGTTGGCACCGCTGAGATGTATAGTCAACTGAAATCTACGCCGCGTGTCGTTGATAGAGTAAGTTGATTATGTTCTTTGCTTATCTCTTTGTTAAATTAACAACTGTTTATACAGAAAGTAATACAAGGTAAGTGTCGGTCACAGATATGTTATATGAATTAGAGCAGTCATACACGCTCTACCGTTATCAGTCGCCGTTAAAAATGCAACCGGAAAGTTTCTTCGTTGTATCTTGAAATAATTTCTGTATCTACTTGTCTGTCATATAAGCAATCTATTATGAGCAATGATTACATATATGACTAACGCACTCAGAGTTGTTAAGAGGTCATTATTGGAGTACACTAATAGCTAGCCACATTTATAGCCAACAGAGCATATTTAAAAATATTAAATTGTTTAAGCTTAAAATTTTGTACATTGTTACACGAAAATTTAATGAAACAACACTAACAATTTAAAATTTTCCCAACTTGTGACAACTGCTATACGACTGAGCACTAATAAATTTGATCACGGCAATTATTGCCTTTGTACATGTTGCAAGCCGTTACGAGTGCGCACTCCACGAAGTACGCCTCACGTGCCGACAACTTTACAACTGCCACTTCATGTTTATACGAATATTTTTGGAAAATTATATTTTAAAATTCTAAATAAGTTTTTGAAATCGAATAAATGCCGACAAATAATAAGTTTTACGTATATATTGACTATCGATGCTTCGATAAAAGCGTACACAAGCAAAAGAAATAACTGCAGATAGAACGAATGTAAGGAAAACAATTGCCTGAAGAATCATGAAAGAAGTTTAATTTGATGAAACAAAACTTCAGAAAATTTTCCGTTAGTATGAATTTATGAGAACATAGAGTTGTCTCTCTCGACACACATGTTCGAAAACTTATCACTATCTCGTATCTTTCCAAAGAGAATGAAGGGGACGACAACTATAAAAAATTTCTGACACCAATGTTATGAACTACCTTTGTCCCCTAATCTGAATTTTTGTCGAAAGGTATGCGAATACCTTTAACTTACAGATGATTTATTAAACGATATTGGAATCATCTCGATGTTGTAATGTATGTCGCAAATGCCTGTCTTTCTAATGAAATAAAATAATTTCTTTATTTTTCCGATTGGAAAACAAAAATAATTTCTTAACACTTCAACAACTTACAACTTCACTTCAACTTTTTACACATCTACCACTATTATCGACAAGAGCATTCATCCTAGCCGTTACAAGGTGGCTTATAGTTTTTAACCTAAACCGTACGGACGCTTTGACAAGAGAGGTCTAATTATTTATCTTCCCCTTAATATCACAGGGTAACAGTTGATTCAGTTTATCGATTATATATTTTTTGTGGTCAATGTAAAGTGATAAATATTTTTAATTGTATGTAAATTGCTATAACATGCCAAAATCTGTGGCAATAAATTTTAACACCGATTCCATTATCGTCACCCGAACGGTTCGCGGTGGATTTTTCGATTCAATCCGGTCGTGTCGGTGAAAGAATTAATGTCCAAATCCCGGTGAAATTAAACCGACATTTATTCGCTTTTATCTGTCTGAAGTCTTTTGTGAATGAAAATTTTATTTCAAAAGTTTAACCTAGATTTTATCTTAACCAACAATTACTGTATAACATTTACTAATCTCAAACTTCAATCAAAAATTATGAATTATCTAGTAATTCTAGTTACGTAAAGAAAACAAGCTAACACAAAGGATAGATTTATTGTAACTTATTGTGTGCAAAAGAAAACATTTACAATTTTTCGCATCCATATAACCAGGGGGTAATTTCTAACACATGGCGCCCTTGTCGTAAATTCTACGAAGAACGGAAAGAACAGATTTTAATTTATACAAATGTATTTTCGAATGAATTGGATATTGTATGTTTAAGAAAGAGTTATCAAATTCATGTGTAATTCATACTGTCAAAATTAACTTTTTTATTTTTCGTATTCCTCCCAAAAATAATGTTTGCAGTTCTTTTATTTTTCTGCAGTATGTATTATGGGTTAGTAACATAACATAATCTTTATAATGTATCTTATATTAAGGTAACTATTTTAATTCTTCTAAATGATTTTTTTCAACTTTAATATTATTCCTATCCTGTTTATCATTTTAAAAGATCTTTATAATTCTAAAACTTAATCTAGACTAGAAATCTGCTCCGAAACATCTTAAAATTTATAGTCGAACATAATACAAGACTTACAATGCGTTAAAATAAGGGTTACAATAACCTTAACCCTTTTGTGACAGTGATTAATTCTGACAGAGGTGCTGAGAGGCCGAAATCGTCGCAGTTAGGGAATAAATTTATTACAATATTAAAAATAAATGTTACTCATGTATTTACGATTTTTTACTGAACTGTGTATTTAATATTTAATACAAAAAATATGTTAAAGCGATTTTAAAGTTAAATTAAAAACATGTTTCATTGAAGGTTTTCAAAAAAATGTAAAACGAAATGAGCCAAAGCTATATAGAAAAATATAAAATATAAATAAAATTAAACTTTTGAAGTCGTCGGAATTAAAAATCCCGGTGGCGGTTAGCAGAAATCATCATGAATTTTACTTATAGACAGTTGCTAGCGGCGTTATAAATGTTATAAATGTATGTAATAATTAATTCTCCGTTCTGTTTATCATTAAAAGTAGCCTGTTTCTGGATGAGTTCTCTTGCTATAACATTAACGATAATGAACGGTTGAGTGCCAAAAACCATCTAAAGTCTTACAGGATTCGTTACAATTTTAAGACAAATTATTCTTAATCACTGTCTCGTATTTTCTAATAAGAACTGTCGCCTTCGACTTCTTCGGAGCGGAATTAAAAAAGTAGCCTATAACATTTCTGCATATATTAAAGCTACTTTCCCGTGAAAGTACCGTCAAAATAGGTTCAGCTTATCCGATGATTACCTGGAACAAACGCGGTGTTGCCGACAGACAGATAAACATAAAAAAATTGGTTTTTAGTTTTCAGCAACACAAATACATCACATATACTAAATATGGCTTTTGTTCGATGTTTAAGGCGGAACGACTATCTTAGTCATTAATAAAAAATTACTTTCGTAGTTGACTGTACATATTATGTAGTTTCTTATGCCAGGTATCCACTTTAGGCAGTACCTTCTGTACCTGTATTTCAAATATATCATACTCATGGAAAGAAGCACAGATAACAATGGTGTTCTTCTAGATGATTTGAAATTAAAAGCTATTAAAAGAAGTAAGCAACCTATTTTTATAATTGCAAAAAATATTGACTGAAAATTATTTCATTCATTCATTCATCCATTTATTTATTTGCCATAAATAGGGTACAGTTATTAAGGTGTTACAGAATCTTTGAGTGCGGCCTATTTGTTAATATAATATTAACATGCAAAAATTTATAATAATATTAGGTACAGAAAAAATAGTGAATACATAATTATAGGATTTCATAATCATTTAAAGTAATCAATGTCGCTTAATTTATTATTAGTAAAGGTCAAAATTTATTTATTGAATAAAATTGTTTACTAGTCAAATATATAGAAACAAAAAAGAAAACACAGATATAAATTCCATATGAAAACAATTTCCAAAAATGATCAGAGAAATGCATAAAATTTAGTCAAGTACTGTATTAGACATTGCTAGTATTTGTATTTAAGAATTCGTCAATTGAATAAAATAAATTTTCCATTAGCCAAGTTCTCAGGGTGGCGCTGAACTTATTTTCAGATACATTTTTTATGGAGTCTGGCAGCTTGTTATAAATTGTTCTACACATTGCATAGCAATTTTTTTGAAAACGAGCGCTTTTAGGCACTACCTCAAGTAGGAGTTTATCAGGGTATCTAAGAGTTCTGTCTCTAAAGTCTTTTGCCTGTTTAAATAAATTGATATTGAATTTCACAAATTTGCAAACCTCGAATATGTAAAGGCAAGGTAGTGGCAGTATATGTAAAGTCTTAAAATGTGGGCGACATGACTCATGCGGCGCTATACCTATAATAGAGCGTATACATCTTTTCTGTGCAACAAATGCTTTATCTTTGTCAGTACTATTGCCCCATAAGAGTAAGCCATATCTTAGTACCGAATCAACATAGGCGAAGTATGCAGTGATAGCAGTTTTTTTATTTGCAACTTTTCTTAATTTACTTTCACTTCAAATTTCACTCACTGACATGCTAATAATGTGACAAAATTGCCTTTAAAATCACGTTTTCGCATAATGCATAACAAACGGGTCAGAGCTGTAATAAAACGCTGCCAGGTTCGGGGAGTGGACCCTAATTTTCGACGTTTATACTGATTTTATAACAGTCGTGATGTTTAATTAAAAAGATATTCACGTATGAACCCACATTAATTTGTGTACAAATCCAATAAGTAATGAATTTCGCTCAATGTAATAATAAACGAACGAGAATTTGATTTGGTCACGAAAGTAAGGGCAGTTACAATACGGAAATTTGTTATTGCGGCAACTATAAAATTAAAATTTCCTTGAAGTTGCAATTAGAAATTAGAGAGTTGTTACAATTTTAGCAATGTTATTGTTTTACGAGTATTTATAGTTTGGTTTACTATTATTTTTATTTCATATATATTTTAATCTGTTATTTAAATATCTTAACATTAATTATTTTGTAAATTTTCAGATTCATTGCGGGTGTTTATTTTAAGATCTTAAAGTAAACATTCGCTCTGAATATGGACCCCCGACGGGTCCGAAAGTAGTCGGTGCCGTCATAATGTTTAAACAATTCAAATTTTCAGTTAATTATTAAAATTACTCTTTCATATAGATGCAATACAAATGTATAAACAAGGATGGTTAATTGAAATATCATTTAATATTGTAATGTCCGTCTGCCATGAATATTCATTACGGTCTCAAGAAAGTCATTTGCGACGGTAATTTAAATCGACAAAGCAGTTTCAGACCAACTGAAACTCTATTCCTGGCGACCGAGCTCAAACTTTCTTGATTTTGTTTTCATTTATTATAAATTATTCCATGCATTCAAATACTGGAACTATACTGAAATTAAAACTTATATACGTACAAAAGAAACTTATTTTAATAAAATTAATATGTGATAAGGAACAGTTTGTTGGAATTTCGACTAAAATAAATAAATGCAGTCCCATGTCACAATCTTTTCTGTATAAAAGTTTGTTCCGAAACATGTCTTGTATTTTTTAATTTGACATTTAAAGTCTTTTAATGTAGAGTTATTATGAGAATTCCAAACTAAGTTTCTCTCTTAATGACTGATTAAGGACTGTGAGAGCGACAGATAGTTGTTTTATATTGGATTTTGAGGCCATTAAATAATATTTTACATAGTAGTGTTATAAATATCTATCAGTTATGCCCAGTTTGCACTATTCCAATCCAGAGATCAAATCCAGCGTTGCATTAAAACTGTAAACCCATACTGAAAAACAATGTGAAAGTTCTAGCGTGGGTTTACATGTTTCTAATTATAATCCAACGCTGGATTCGATCGCTGGACTGGAATTATGTAAACTGAGCATTATTCTCACGTATCTCTAATGATAATAATATGGACGCCATTTTACTCCTCAGCCGAAAATGTGCACATAAAATGCAAGATGCAGAGAAATAGAGGACGGAGAGAGAATTTACTGTAACAGAAACTTCAGGTGCTAAAGTTAGAATTCCGCCTTTATCAGTCGCCTTCACAAATTATGGTCTCGAAATGAACTAAAATAGTGCCTTTTCAACTGGGGAATAGCTTAAAGGGAATTCCTATTCCCAAGAGTTATTGAGTTTTACTAATGTAATAGAAAATAAAATTGGATTACGGACATTTCTATTTTTTTACGGTCAATAAAATGTAACTTGTTTATAAAACTTAATACATTATTTACCAAAAAATATAATAGATAACATATCTATTTTGTATAAACAATGTACGTTGTATTGCGTACGTTTACTGCGTTGCTTAGGAACACAAAGGGACGTATAGTCCCCATACGTACAAATTTTTACCTATACAAATCCAGCTGACACAGTTTTTTAAATATACTTTGACCAAAAGTAAGTAGTACGGTTTTGAATTTCTTTACAATATCTTCTAATTACCTAGTATTTTACAAAGCATTACAGCTTGGCGAGATAAAATTGTTTGTTAAATCTTTTGTATAAAAAAAAGAAACTTAGTGTTTAGAAATAAAACTCTTAAGCAAAAAATGTTTTATTTCAAAGCTCTAAGAACAATATTTTAGAAGATATAGCGATTTTAAAACTGTATTATTTAATTTTGACGGAAAGTCTAGTTTGTATTGATTGAACATGACATTTAACGAGCATAAATTAAATCTTACTAATATTATAAATGCAAATGTTTGGGTGGATGGATGGATGTTTGAAGATATCTTCAGAACGGTTCATCGGATCTCGATGAAATTTGACATAGATATATATCATAGAAGAAGAACGCATAGGCTACTTATTATGTTTTTTTTTTAATTCAATACAATTAATAAATTAAAATCTTCTATATCAATTGTTAAATAATAAAGTTAATTACGTCCGCACGCTTTACGCTTTTCACGGAAAATAATCTCATTTGCTCGTTTTTCTTAAAGCGGTTCGACTTCAAGGAATTTAGTGCTTTTGCAGCGCACTTTATTCATAAAGGAAGACGCTGTTTTTAATTTAAACTTTTTTATTCAAATGTTATATTTAAATAACTTTTTCTTCTTATTCTATTATATATTTACTCGTTCTCGGATTATATTAATTGCATGTTATAACAATTATGTACTTGTATACAAGTACTTTACTGTAGAAGGCATTGGGAAAGGCCTACGCCCAGCAGTGGTCTGATAAAGGCTGTTGATGATGATGATGATGATGATGATGATGATACAAGTACAAGCACAATATTAATAAATGGTCTTCGATTGTATAAAATTCACAGGTGTTTAAATATGAAAACAATTCATCATCTTCTCCCTGACCTTATCCCACTAAAGTAGGGTCGGCACAAGAGGTTATCATTCTCCAGATTGATCTGTCTTTCTTCAGTCGTGACCCAGTTCTTATTCATGTCATATTTTACGCATTCCATCAGTCTCTTCCTAGGCCTAACCCAACCACTTTCCTCTCCATTTTCCTCGTCACATGCGATTCTTCCCTCCTCATAACATGCCAATACTATACTAAACTTTGCTTCCTTATTTACCTACCACTGATGCTACTTTATCCAAAATATATTTATGGTAACTATTCTCTTAACTTGATGTCAATTAGGCAATCTCAAGTGCCATCAGTTAGAAGCACAAAATAATTGATAAACTGTGCCAATTAAAAGTTTGCTTGCAGCTTAGTTCGCAGCTAGGTTTTTTAAATTTTGTCATTTAAATTTTTCCTCACAATTTTATACATACTTTCTACTAATCTAAACTTTAAGAAGCATTAAGTGTTAGTAAAACTGCAAAGTTCGACTTAACCTATGTTATAGTTGACATATATTCTTATACAATTTACTTCTTTAATTTTAAGTCACTTGATGTGATTTTTTTTTTATCTACAAATTCCAGAATATTTTACAGTGCACAAATTGTGCTCTTAATTAGTCCAACACCGTCTACTTTGTAGTACCTAATTAGTATTTTAAAGCAGAGACTCCTGCGAAGTTTTAGCGCAATCAATTAAATTGCTTATAAAATAGTTAAGGAAAGTTCTGATACAGCTGCCCCGAATTTTCTAGAAAATTCACCATAAAGTCCATGCAAATTATACTGTATTTTATAAAAATTAAATGATTTAGAGGTAAATATTATATGTCTCTCATCACGTAACCATCTGTTTACAGTGCTGAAGCAAGTGTACAAAAACGAACTGTCCGTGTTATATAAATATGATAGGAAACATTACAAAATGGGGTCTTTTTCGGTCACTGATGTCCGATCGGTCCAATGGAAAAAACATCGGCTCAATCGGAAAAAATTCCAAAATTCCGATGAAGGATCAACCTAGCATGTACTCTTCCCTATATTTCTATCAGCCGTCATTTCCAAATTAACTCCCTTCTTACACATCCCCTTTGACATAATCCGTCCATACTTTCTTCAGTCTTCCTCTCCCTTTTATAAAATTTTTACTACTTTAAATAAGTTTTCTAAGAGGCAGATTATAAAGTAGTAAACTAGAATAGTTAAAAATAAATTTAAAAACTTTCTCAGCTTCCTTTGAAGTCCCCTTTAAGTTTGCGTACATTAGATTCCACTTTACGTCATAAGCAAACAACGAAACATGTAATGGTTTTCAAAGTGCTAATTGCACACTTGATTTAATACTAGCAACCAACCGCAGCTTCTCATGGATAAAAGACCTCAAAATAATCAAAAAATATTAGAATTTATAGAAATTAATGCAGTGTTTACAAAATTTTTTAAATTTAAATTACCAACAAAAGTACTCAAACGTTAATATTGGAACAAAGTTCCTTATCGCGCGTTGTGAAAGGGGGCTAGACGGAAAAAATTCTTACGAAAAGTTGTCACGACACTTTTTGCTAGATCACCATGGCAACGACGTGACAATATATAACGAAAATTCATAGAAATAAAATGTACTTCTTGTGAAGACTTAAGTTTTTTATTCATAGAATAAACATTGGTTCCTTCACTAATTAATTGAAAGGAACTTCGTTCCATCCGGATGTCCCTTGACACCTCTCAAGTTTTTATTATATCAGATATGAAAATCTATGCTTCCGTATAGTGAAATAAACATCTGAGACTACGAGTAAATGTAACAACATCTTAACACAAAGCTGTTTCTGAAACTAAAGATAAATAGATACGAAAATTCCTACTGCTAGTTTGAGAATAGAATTTGCTACAAGACGTGTTTCGTTAATTAAACAGCTGGATAAGAAGTTTTAAACGTGCTTGTAGCAAAACTTTCTGGGTCTTTGATGAAAGAATTTAAATTGATCTTCGTACTGCCTACATCATTACAAGAATGTAGGGAATAATACATGTATATATGTACCTAGTTTTAAACACATCCGAATAACATATCTTAACCCATTTTACCTTAGTTCATAAATGCTAAAGTTTGTAATAACAGCAACAAGTGAAGTGGAAGTGGATTTGATGGAGGAGGGGATGCATAGGAAGGGGAAATATCCTATTTCTGTGCGTCCTCTCCTCGATCGATTAAAGGTAGGCAACGCATCTGTAATTGCAGATGGCCATGGTCAGCGATTGCTTCGCTATTTCGGAGAATTCAGGTGGCCGCACGCTCGTTATCCACCTTATAATACAAAAAAAACAACAAAAAATAACTCTTGCCCGTAACGCAAAGAAGTAGGCAGTGACCACCGACTTTAATTTGGCACGGTCCCGACACATCGCTATAGATAAATAACAACTTTTTTATTATAATTAATACCACAAGGAATATAGTTTACATAAAAGGTACGATTAAAAAAAGATTGACCATTGAAATTATGAATGACAGATGGTATTGAAAGATAAAAACCTTTTGTGTTGACCCTACTTAGAGTGTTATGATTATTATGATAAAAAAAAATATGAAGTGTTTTCCTTACCGTATCGTTACCCATAAACGAAGGAGTAAAAATCTTAAATATTATGCTGTCATAATATTATAACGTATAACAATCACGGAAGTACAGAATATTTAGCGATAAATCTTCATTCATTTTTACCTAATTATTTAAAATTACTCAGACGTAATTAATTTCCGGCAAACCTACGTTACGGTTAATTTCATATAAACCAAGATTAATGCTATATTTAAGTTCACATACAAGAAAGCTATAAAATACAATATTGGGTTTCGTTCTGATATCTGATCTGACAAAATATTTATTAAATTATACAAACTTTCATGAGATATTATTATTAACTAATATACTCGTAGAAAACGGCTAAAACACTCACGTACATTTGCTTAGTATTTAGTGTTGGCAAAGCATTTGTTTAGTGATTTAATTAGACAGAATTAAAAGTAGATTTTGGAAAATTAATTGTTTTAAAGGATTAAAATTAGCGTAATCTATATATATATATATATATATATATATATATATATATATATATATATATATATATATATATATATATATATATATATATATATATATATATATATATATATATAAAAGAAAGTCGTGTTAGTTACACTATTTATAACTCAAGAACGACTGAATCGATTTGACTGAAAATTGGTGGGCAGGTTAGAACCAGGAAACGGACATAGGATAATTTTTACCCCGTTTTCTATTTTTTATTCCGCGCGGACGGAGTCGCGGGTAAAAGCTAGTTTCATATAAAGAAGTTATATCACAGATAATAAAACCTTAAATATTACAAATTACTTACTGATAACGATTCAGTTAGAGTTAAAAAAGTTTTTAAAATTTAACAGATGGTTTAACAATTTTAATTACAAAGGCCTCGACTAAACAATTATTTAATTTACAAAGGAACCGGAGTTGAATTGATGTAATACTTCAAAAATTCAATTAAAGCGAAACACTTATAGCGTCCAACGTCTTAGAAAATATTAATTGGACAATAATTATTTGTGACTCTCTTTTATTCATACCTCAAGTATAAATTGTATTATGGTTAAATATTTGTATTTGATATTATTTTGCTTTTAGCTACATTGAAATGTTTATATCTTAAATTCTTCAGGAATTTCGATAGTATGTACATACTTGCCATGAAATGGTTATAAGGCAAATTCTTAACGCATACAAAATGTTTCGCAAAGTTGGTTGTGTCCTAAATGAACATAATTTGTGTATCTACTGTATTGATAAGGCAGAAGAACGTAGACAAAAATATTTTATGTTATGTTGTTTGTAACATATTAAAGTTAAATATTAAATTGATGCGTCTCAAACGTTTATGCCTTAAAAGTAAAACAAAGCATTTTGGTAGTCCAGGTATTGCTATCAGTACGACCAATTTATAGTGAACCATTAAACATGAGTAACGTTTAACAAAAGCAGGCTTACGGGAGACCTAAGATTTCGGACGTAGTGGTTTCAGTGTTCGTTTTAAATTTAGTGCATCGCCGCGAACGGGTTGACTGACACGCGCGCGGTGCGCCTGCGCACGTGTTCTTTAAAATTTCCGGCCGGATTTATAGGAACTTAAGCTAAAAACGATCTCTACCAAGTTAGTTATAAAAAAAAATTAAACAGAAACAAATGAAGGTGCACGATATTTAATTTCACTTAATTTCCAACTAACACGAGATTTAGTGAGTCGATACTAAAATTTTATATTGTTTCTCTGATTAAATAAAAAATATTTACAAATATAATGTAAAGCAGTGCTTGTCTTAGGACAATATCTTAGGTGGATCGATAAATTGCCAGTCGTTATGGAATCGCTTTGGCGATGTGTGTTAACCTTGATCGTGGTACAGGGAGCGTTTCAAGAACTCAAGTTGTACGGATCATCTTCTCAAGCTGAAGTACAATGTGTCACTACATTTGAGGTAAGATATATGTAAACTATACGAAATCTCAGTACTGTATCTTGATCATAAAATTTTATTTCGTTTTAATAAATCACAACTTCATTTTTAATTTTAGTTTAATTTAAGTAAGATCACAATTGTAAAAAAATCTTACAGGATTGTTAAAGATTTTTTTCTTTTTTTTTAAATACATTTTGTTTATAAGTTATTTCTTGCGAATGACATAAGATGTTTTATTATTTTTCTTATCGTTACATTTTAACAGGAGATCGGTAACGGCAGCGGTGGAGACGAAATTGACATTGACAATTTTTTGGTGATTAATTTAATTTTTTTTTTTTTCTGTTTAACACAATCGCTTTATATCACATTATTTTTGTGTACTAACATTGTTTTGTGATGTCTCCTAATGCACTTTGTAAGAACGGGGATAAAGTATTTTCAAAATGATTTAACAACAATGTGATTGTCGTTTATTATTTTTTATAGCACAAAATTAGCTTGAATAAACTCATATTCAATTAAATTTCATCGAAGGATTGATATTTTTTTTTTAGATTAACTGCAGCACTCAGATTTGTTATATGAATGTAGGTTTCTTGAGCCTACGCTAAGCTTAACGATCCTTTGTGCGACAGTTTATTTTATTTAAGAATTGTTTTTACTTTTCCCGTTTGGTTACCGGCGATAGACGTCTTATTTAAACCCTAGTCATCTGAATAAAAAGTGAATCATATCTTTGTAAGAGACGAAAGCTTTTATGACTACAATTAATTTAGTAAATGTCAGTCTAGACAACTAAAGTCTTCATACCATTATCATTGATGTTCGTACAGTCAATGACCGCTTTACGGTTATCCTTACAGAATGTATTTTAATGAACGTCAACAGCAAATGCATCATAATATAACTCGCCAATTTATGTAATCTTAGATATGATAACATCTCTTAATTTAGATCATAATGATGTAATATTTGATAGTACGTGACAGACATTAGGCGTTACACATATTGTATTCGAAAATATTGTAATAAGATTGTTAATCAAGTACTAGTAAACAATATGAAACATTCAAACACGACAGACAGCAAAAGCGAGAAAATGTAGCCACTACTTAGTAAATATGTCTAAAATTTAAGATTATTAATCATCATCAATTCAATATACGTCCCCACTGAGCGGCTTGGAGCCTCCCCAAGTTAGGGGTGACTAGGCCATAGTCAACCACGCTGGCCCATTGCGGATTGACTTCACACATGTCTTTGAATTTCTTCTCAGATATGTGCAGGTTACATCACGGTGTAAATCGAAACTCGAAAAACATATTGGTACATGGCGGGATTCGAATCCAGGACCTGCAGATTGCAATTCAAGTGCTTTACCCCTGAGCCACAGACGCTCTTTACTCTGTTATAAATAATGCCAATAAACGAGTAAAAACACAATGCATGATGTTTAATTAATCTTACTAATGTTATAAATGCGACTGTTCATATGGATGGATGGATGGATGTTTGGCTTAACGGATCTTTATGAAATTTGGCATAGATGTACGAGTAGAACGTAGTCTGGAAGAACACATAGGCTTATTAAGATTTTTTTTTAATGCCGCGCGAACAGAGTCGCGGGCGACAGCTAGTTGTAAAATAAATTAGTGAATTTAGTTAAAAATACAAACCCATTAAAATGTAAACGACAAATGTGAATACTGACAAAGGCATTTGTAATTTAATTCTATCCCGTTACGAACCCAATATGAAATTCCTCATACCATTTAAGAAATTTCGTGTGGATAAATTAGTACTTACATACTCGCCTTTTCAAATGTCTACATCCTGTGTTATATCGTATGATGTTGACTTTTCGAGTTAGATACTGAAATTTATCGCCACCGAACCCTCTTTCTGATAATCGATGGTCGTTGACCTAATCTAATTTACACGATACGATACGTCCATTTACGAAGGTCACTGTAATAACCGTTTAATTTCTCAAAAATCAATGAAAGGAGTGAATGAGGTGATACATCGCTTTCGCTATTCACTAAGTCATGCGCAAAATGATGCGTCTCTAAAAAAAACAAGATCAAACTATAGATATTGTTTGATAGTTGTATGTCAAAGACAGCTTAGGTAAAGAGTACAATTTTATAATTGGGACATAACATTGTGTCCATCAGTGAACAATGAGCAATATGGCTAAGAAGAATTCAACCATGAAATTGACAAACCATTATCAAACAATATGTATCTTGGTATTATCAAAGGTTCGTATTAAATTAGGTACTTATTTGCGTTCTATTTGTATTCCAAATTGATCATTTCCTTAATAAATTTGTGTTTATTCCGTACATTTATACGACAAAAAACTAAACCAGTACTCGAAAGGAATATTTCGTATTTCGTAAATCTTATTATTTTTTCATTTCCTCTTTTGGCACACAAATAACAAGGCACTTGATTAGACGCACATGAAAAGAGGGTTTGAAACTCGTCGACCTTACATATATTCGAAAGGCAGACACACAAATTACGTATTCGTCTTGAGTTCTCTGTTTCCGATACTGTAATCAAACGCTCAAGAAGCTCTTGGTAACATAACCAGGGGTACATTATGTTACTCGTATGTTTTAGAACCTTTGTTCGGTCGAGCAAACATACAAACACAGGCGTTTATAACGTTCGCTATATTCGCGCTATATTATATAGTTCGCTTTGTATCACTTGCGTGTATAACGATTTGATGTTCAGGTTTATTTTTATTTAATTAATATACTTGTTTCATTTTTCGAATATAAAAATTGTTTATTTTGATGTATGACACAATACGATGTAAAAAATGTAATAGAAGTAAGTTTCGATTATTCGATCTCATATAAAAATACTGCAGATGCAGATTCAGAAATTGACAAAAAAAAACATTTAATTTGTTTTAAAAAATGTATCGATATTAATTATCAATTTAAATAAAATAAAGTTAAATCTCTCAGTAGTTTATATCAGGACAAACAAATAAACGTCAATCAGGACTATGTAGCATTATTATAAAGTTCATTCTAAACCGGGATAAAAGACAATGCCTCAATTACTGAACTAACGAGACATAGTACCAAGCTAGTTAAGAGTTAACACAAATTGCGACTAACATTTTAAATATTTCAAAAGTCAATGTGTACTCTATTGTCACAAGTATCTTCGGAATTAATCTCCAAGAAGACTAAATTAATCATCGTGTCTACTATCAGAAATTGACATGTACTAAACCATTATACAGGTTTTGGTTATGCGATATTCGAATCACAATTTTTTCGTTTAATTAATTGGATAAATTAATAGGAGGATAGGAGGTAGGCCTAGGAAGAGATGGATGGATTGCGTGAAAGATGACATGATCAAGAAGGGGGTGACAATGGAGATGACGGCAGACAGATTCATTTGGAGGACGGGAACCTGGTGCACCGACCTTACGTATGTGGGACAAGGTCAAGGAGATGATGATGATGAAATTGGATAAATTAATGAATGTGAGCAAGCAATACCTGCGTTATTGAACTAAAACATTTGTGCGTTTTTAACCCGATCCATACAAATTATGTAACAGACGGCAATAAATAATATAATATGGTTAAATTATATCGATAAGTTAGTAAGGTCCATTGTAATTATCTTACTTGTTACTAATTATTAATATTATATATGCGAAAGATAAGATGGATGGATGTATGGATGTTTGTTAGAAGGTATCAAACGGCTCAACGGATCTTGATGAAATAGTTTTTTTTTTTTTTTAACCGCGCAGACGGAGTCTCTTGCGACATCCAGTGATTTTATTAGTTAGTATTTATTATACTATGATACTATATATATAGTATCATACAATCAGTCAATCGTAAATTAAATTTCGTAATGAACGTGGCCGTAAATTGAATATGATTTCTTTGCTAATTTTGTGCTGAAGCGTAGAAAAATTATTACTTTTTAAATGTATAATTTATTCATAAAAGTCGGATCTAATTTGGGGTCATCAATTAATTACATTTGATTCAGGTGGACCAAGAGGAGGGGGATGCCGAGGGGTCCGGTCGCTATGGTACCATGCCGCCGCCCTTTCCGCCCCTACCGCCGGGACTAGACGGTGCGACTGATTACTTTTCTAAATTTAACATAATATTACTGAAGACGGTACTGCGATCTTCACTTATTATAATCAAATAACAATAGCTCCGTAAATCTTAATCTTAAGTGGAATTTAAAGCAATGGTGATTAACAGCGAAAAATCTTATCAGTGATCTATCTTTTTGTCAATACAGTCAAAACCGTTTATGGCAACATCGTTTAGAACAACATACCGGTTAAATTGACCAAAATCAAAGGTCCTGGCTGAATGTTATATACATATCTTTCCTATTAATACCTGTCACCGGTTGTTACGACTATCGGTTTTTATGACTCAATATGAGTAGTCCCTTCGATGTCGTTATAACAGATTTTGACTGTATTAATATTGTTTGTTAAATTGTTTTATAGTAATCTATGCAGAATACTCGTGGATGGACAATATTCTTGAGCACAATGAACAATCACTATAAATTAATTTTTTAAAACAAATAAGAATATTATCTGACCAAAATCGGATATGTTATGATCGAAAAATTCATTTTAAGTGTTATACAATATCATTTTGGTATAAACCTTACCAATTTATCTTTGAAATATAGTACTTCAAATGAATTATGAGTTAAAATGTTCGTGAATTGCAGTAAATTTTTAAACAAAGTTGTTTTCATGTTGCCACAACAGCCCCTATGGCATTATCAGATGTGATAACTGTGCTTTGGTATTAAACTTTCACGTTTCAAATTTAAACATTTCAAAATGTTTCTGTGGAATAATTTTAGGATTATGTTAAAAGAACTCTATGTTTAATTACTAAATTCATTACTTAGTATGTATACAATTACTTCAATTCTCGTTATATACTTTAACAAAAGTACATAACACATTGTTTAAATTAGAACAGCTTACAATTTTTATTTACACAATTATGAATGACATAAATATAACAAATTCGTGTCAATGCTTCTCTTCTGATTTCAGGATATTCACCGCGACTGAGAGGAGAAAAAGGAGATCGCGGACCAAGGGCAAGAAAACAAATCTTGATTCATATTGCACACTCATAGTCATAACACCGTTCTATTAATAAATATGTTTGAAAACATTTTATTGTTTCATATAAACTAACGTTTTCCACTGCCAAAACACACGTACATGAAATATATTACTATTGTGCAAGTACTACATAGTACATTAAATATTGTTCAAATAAAAAATACTATGATCTGTAAAGGTGTTCTGTAGAAATATATGGTATTTTCGACTTATGTTTTATTACGATTATTCAGTAATTTATCAAGATTATATTTACCTATACAAGTAGGTATATAACATACAATCAGTGTGTTCTTTATACTTGTTTGTTTTGTTTAGGGGCCGCCTGGAGAATCGATCAGAGGCCCTCCAGGACCACCGGGACCTCCGGGCCCACCGGGGACCCCTGGGACAGTGCCAGTACACGAGTTTTCTGGATCAGGAGATGGCGTAAGTATATTTTATATTTTCTCTTATTCTATTCTAACTAAAATCCTAGTATTACGTTATCTTGAAACATAGTACAGAAGTTGTATTGCCCAATAAACTAACTGCATTAAGGAATAATTACTGTTTACTGTAATAACTATAACAGTCTGTTAATTGCTAAAAGTAAAGATACGATTGGACAATTAGTTTCAGTTTTAACTCACGTTTTCAGTGTCAATTTCTAGGCGAAGGAATTAATTGAGATTGCAATTTTGACAAAGCGATTATAGTCAAATATGCCTAAAATAAAATGAATTACCTAATATTAAGACTATATCACAGTCTTAGTTTAATGCATTTCGTAGAAGTATTAGCCACTTTGTGATATAGCTAGCAAATGTTTGTACCAAATTAAATTATACCAATATTTCTCAGAACTACTGCTTCACCATAACTTCTATTAGTCGTTACTGAGCTCTGCTAGCACTTATGACGTAAAAGATATAACAAAATATTAGGTCAAGCGACTATTTAGATGACTCTTGTATAATAAACAATGTCACAATTGCCTCTACAAGTGCATACAAGCCAAGGCTCTTAGTGGTAAAGTTTGATTCGATTGATTAAGAACAATAAATTTTTATTACTCATTTTATTGAATCGAGATATTGATTAATCAAAGCATGCAATATTGCATATTCAAGGCTGCTTTTATTTAACTGTGGTAGAGGCCAGCACACAACAACTTCTGTTTCTCGATATGGCCGACTCGCTCTCGACTGTACAGAAGACAGACGTGAAATTAAAGCAATTCCGCGTTTCAACTGATTAGTGTTCGTTCCAGAGGCTAATTCTAGTCTCCTTTCCCTTTCCACCCTTCTTTATCTTGTAAAGAAAAGATAGGATTTTGACAGAGATGGGATGATGTGATGATGAATATGATTTAAAAAAAATCTACTGTCGAAACACTCATCACGGATGACAATTGTCCCTCTTTAAAGAAATTAAATAAAAAATTTGCACGGTTGTTTGTGTCTTATATCATAAGTACATCAAATCGTGACAAGTAATGAAAACTACAGCAGCCATTAAAAGACTTGAAGGGGATGTGAAGAATGAATTCAAAAACGAAAACTCAATTACGGCGAACAAGTTACTTGAGATATGACTACGACTTAGGGTTCTTCAAGAAGCGACCGTGCCTCTTTCTTAAAGGGTGTCAACACATCAGCAGTTCCTCTGATATTGTGAATGTTCATTTGCGGCGATGATCACTTCGGTGTTCCCGCTGCTCCTTTGCCCACTTGTTACATCAAAAAACAGGTGACTACCAGAAGAATTCTGAACTACTTCCGAATACAGTGTTGCTTAATGCTATTCAAGTAGGTTAAATATAAAACTGCTTTCAATACCAGTAAAAATCGATAAATAGAACTTATATCACCTATTACTGCTTTTGTGAGATAATATCCGTTTATTCCAATTTCATTATCGATAAGTTTTTATCTGATCAGATAGAAGTAAAGTAGGTTAATATAGTAAATTTATTTTCAATTATATTATTATTCGCATTCTCATATTTGTAACTACGTTTTAAATAGGAATCAAAATTAATTTATTTTTAAATAAATTTAAATTGACTACTAACTACTAATGTATTGTTATTCTGAAAGGAAAGATGCCATTCTTTTGTTTGGGCGATTGAACTTTCACGCTTACTACTTGGAACCTACCTGATTATAATCCTATATATTTTAGAATTATATTGAAATCTAGACGCATTGTTCCTAATCATTATTAATGACTTATTATTATATTTAGCGCCTGTATATTTGCGATTAGCAAATATGACTGACTGAAAATAGTTAACAAATTCTTTAACAGGTCCTTAAAATGTTCTAATAATTCAATTAGACGGAAACTTGGTGTACTTCACATTGAGAAGTGAATTTAACGTTGAGGCTCTAACAAAGTTTATTAAGCTCTTGGCGCGGCTCCAACGCTCGTTTTGAGGTATTGATTTATTTGATTTCGCTCACCGGCCACATTTCGAACCGTAACAGTCGTGTATGACATAACTTTTATCTGTAATTTGTCACTTGAGGGATGGAGTTAGTTTCGTCAAAAATATTATATACTACTTGTATATATAGGCCCCTCGGACAGAAGACAATGTAAAACTTCGTCGAAAAGAGTCGTATATATATAGTCAATAAATTTGATCTGCCATTTTGAAAATCGCAACAACTTTTTTCATGACGATCTTCACAAACAGGTTGCAAGCGACTTTCTTTGGCGATCACAGATAGAAATGTCGGCGACGCGCGTTTTGTACTAACCCTTTAACATAGTATTACGTGAATATCTTAGCTAATAAAATCGTCGAGATTCGAATATTACGAAAACTAGCTTTAAATTTTTAATATTGTACTTTTTATCATAAAAAATTTCTTATAGGGTTGTAATTTTGCATAAAAATTAAATCGAGTATTTTAAAATTCATTTTTAACATAATTCAAACGTGATGATCCTGAACTGTTTTAAATTTCCGATAAAACTTATGGAGCGGAACCTTTAAAGTTCACAATACGAGATACTTTGTTCGTCACGCTCTAATGATTTAAAACACCTGTTTATAGAAGCAATTTAAAATCGACTTTAAACGCATTGTTACCATAAACGTGGTAGCGGAGGCTAATTCTAGTCTATCTTCCCTCTCCAATCTTTTTTTATGAGGGAAGGTGCAATCGACGATCTAGATTAATAAGAAAACATAGTAAGGTATCGTTTTTCAGTTCTTCCTCACACAGTCCAATATAAATAGGCAACGCAGTTCTAATACATAATGCTGTTGATGTCTTTGGGTAGCGGATATAAAAAAAACTACTGACTTAGTTCAAAGTCAATTAAATCATAGAATTCCATGAATCTTTTTTTCCCAATTTTTTATGTATAGTTAAAATTAATATAATATTCTTATTTAATATTTCATCCGAGGGACGTTTTAAATTAAATTAAACAAAAACTGTTCGTTCAACAGTAGTTTTTTTTTTATAATTCCTTATATATTAATAAAAATTATGTTTCTTTTAAATGGCTTGCAGAAGACCGAAGTTAAGGTATGTAATTTTTATCATGGTTGTATGATAAAAATACACAATTGTATCTAAACCTATTTATTAAATTGTGAGTTAAGTTGTTGTTTACAAAAAACCGAAAAAAACATAAAAAATCAACAAAGTAAAATAAATTTGATATGATACGTGAATTCGATTTTCTTTTATTTATTTTATTACAGCAAATCTTCGGGGAGCATTATGTGTCCCCGGGACAGTGCAGTTGCAATGCGAGCGTAATACTGTCACTGTTGGAAAAGGCTCCAGAGCTCCGAGGACCTCCCGGACCTCCCGGCATGATGGGTATCGAAGGCAGGATCGGTGCACCCGGCATCGCGGTAAGTTTCCAATGTTACTAAAGAACTACTTGAAATCACCAATCGAAGAATGTAAAGAAAGTTTATCAATGTTCGAAAAAAATGTGCTAAGCAATTGGTATTACAAAAACACCAACAATGGTAGACGCCAACATCTATTAAATGAATTGGCTGGCTCGACTGGTATTATAATATGACCACACAGAAGACATACGTAAAGTGGAAGCAATTCCACGTTTCGTCTGTGTGCGTGCCGGATGGTGGTGCTGTTTCTTTAAAACTTCCTTCTTATAAGAATTCTTATGAAGTAACAACATATACATGATATCTAAGTTCATCTAATTTACTATATTCATTTTTACATTCTGATATTATTTTTAGGGCCAGCCAGGGATACCCGGTGAAAGAGGACCAGCGGGACTGCGAGGGGAAAAAGGGGAGAGGGGGGATGTAGGACCACGCGGTCCTGAGGGTCAACCTGGACCTAAAGGGGAGCCGGGGGTGGACGGGAGAACGGGTAACCCGGGCCAACCAGGCCCACCCGGACCTCCCGGACCTTCGGACTATAGTAATTTCGAGGTAAGTAGTAACATATATCTTCCATAATTTGTCTACAATATCGTACTATTATTGATTTATTTTTAGTATCGTATTATTGATCTATTTTTCTCAATTATATGGGTTCTCAATTTATACGTTAATATTTTTCTATCCGTTTTATAATAATATTCCTACATAGATATTTATAACATGTATGAAAACTATTGTATTTGTTGCTTTATATAACAGAGCAAAAAAATATTTGGAGTTAAGCTGCTTTTATAAAACAATAGGTTCATAAAATATATTAAATTTATACATATATTCAGGTAATTAATAATAAAGTATTCTTATTAGTGATTCCGTTACACGCTGTTACAAAATTCGCGGATGAAAACATTGTGACCAATTCCCGAATTCACGGAAAAATATTTTACTATTCTCGGTTTCAGACAATATATCCTGTCTATATTAGTGTCTTGTATTACCGATTCACGTGTGACCTTCTTACCAACGCCGCCTTTTTTTAATTTCTTTTCATTTAGCACAACAACTCCTACCAAAGACTGACTGTAGTAATTCTAATGTATTTTACATTGTTTGAAAAAAATCTGTGTACATTAATCCCATCTCAAATTCACTTTTTCTCGACATCTTGCAAAGTTAAGCCACAGTTTAATACAAATTGCTATTACACATACGTGGATTCCTGGATCGTGGCAAATTTTTGGAACGTAAACGCCGCGAATAGTGGGGTCTTACTGTACAATCAAATTTCGTGGGCTCATAGCAAGTGGATGGATCGCCGACACCTCGCCAACCGGACGCTACGCGAGCCGGTACCGGATAGGCAAGGAGTTTTCGATTCCGTGTTAACCTTTATTCAATGTATATTATGTTAATTCTAGTTATTTATTTGTCTTTTATTCAGTCAAACTGGAAGCCGAGACAAATTTATAAGGTAAGGCACAGAAACTATGATAATATAGTTTTCATTAAAAGTAGCAGTTTGTTAGAACAAATCTTACTCGTATTTAGATACACGGGTAATTTGCTTTGAGTTAAAATGTGTCTTATTTATGCTAATTTAAATGAGATTTCTTCTTTAAGTAGGACACAATAAATAATCCGAAATAAGATCTTTCAAAAAACAACCATCATTTTTTTGATAACTGTCTCAAAAAAAGTTGTTCAAGTTTCAAATGCGATACCGAATAACTTTTTCCATTGAAAGATTGTCTTAATGTGTAACTATGTATACTTACAAATTCCTCACTTTAGCTAGGAGACGTCTACTGCCAAAATACAGAACTGAAACTTCTCATAATAAATCTTTGAAAAATATACCATAGGGGGCGTCCATAAATTACGTGAGGTGTTTAAAGGGGGGAGGGGGTCGAGTCAAATCTCATCTAATCTTACGTTGGAGGGAGGGGGGGTCTCGGCAAATATCACGCAATTTTTTTTCTGATTGAAACAAAAAAAAATTATACTATTTTGGTCCATTTAATCCAGATTGTACATGCATAAGATTTAATCTTAAGCGTAATCGTAATACGATAAAGATCATTCACTAATTCGTTCAATAGAAAATAATTTCATTCATACTTCGACGTTATACATTTACTTACTGTCAAACCACCATATTTGTTTTATACACTGAGAGAAAATTTTATTTAACAGTAATAAAAAAGTTTAGTTAGTTTACTTTGCATCTAGCACAAGAGCTGCAGAGCACAGGCGATCAGCCCACATTGTACCAGCTAAGCAAGCGCGTATGTTCCGAAAAGTGCGACCCTCACGGATTGTCACAAGACGAGCTAATGAATTACTTTGTGCAAGTGCCAATGGCTTAGAGTGGCTAGATCAGAACGAAGTTGAAGGATCAGATGATTTTACTGAAAATCATATGGACATGTTGGTTCCAATAGTCTCTCTTGAGACCGTGCATGATTCTCCATTGACTGAATTAGAGTAGATACTCTTTTTTAATCTAAGTAGTTAAGATTTAAGTATTCTATTGTTAAATTTTTATTACACTTATAATTAAACTCTCAGCAACATTGATTACTAGTCATAACTAGTCGTAAATAAAAGCACGAAGCAAATTTGTTTTTTTCTTTTTACAATGACAATCCAACGCGTTTACGTAAGAAACTCACATTTTGAAAAATCTCACGTGAGATTGGGAGATGGGGGAGGGGGTTGAATAAAATCTCACGACATCTCACCAGGGGGGGAGGGAGGGGCAGAAAATTAAAAAAAACACCTCACGTAATTTATGGACGCCCCCATATTTGAAAATATACTGTGCAGGTGTTTCGGCTTTGGCAACCGACCACTATTTTTTTACAAAGTTTGACTAGTTTACATTAATTATAGTTCTGTAATCATTTGGCATAGCTGTACAACTGAAGCTGTGTAAGCTGGAAAAACACAGAGGCTACCAATTAATTTTTTTTTCTCCGCGCTGACGGAGTCGCAGGCGACTGCTAGTTTGTTGATACCTAACAGTTAGCTTTATTTCCATAAAACGAGTATTATAACTTTGGCTAATTTACAACCATTAAATCACTATAACCATCACTAATAGTGATAGTATACAATTAATAACCATTATTCAAGCTATAATTACTGGCGCGTGTAAGAAAGAAATATCAACTTCCTTGTATACTTTGTTGCAAATGTATGCTGTACAAAGTAATAATAACGTTAGTGTTAATTGTATATGTTAGTTGTGTTTGTATATATTTTTTGATCAAATTTCTAGACAAAGAAATATTAACATAAAATGTTATGACTCAAACTATTAATATTATGACTCGTAATACTTGTAGAATGCCAGACGAACCCAAGTTTTTTTTTTTATCCTTGTGCGATTTTCATATGATAAGAGCGTTAAAAACAACAACAACGATGACTAACAGCATTTAATATTTACCTTTGTATGGAAATTTGACTCGAATTTTCTTTTTAACTTTAAAGAAGTTATTGTTTTCAAAAGGAATCGCTGATGGGATCATACGGCGGAGTTCTTGGTCGTCCCGGTGCGCCAGGACCTAAAGGCGATGCCGGTCAACCGGGTCCAATGGGGTTGCAAGGAGAAAGAGGTTTCACCGGGCCCAAAGGTGAACGAGGACAACCGGGTCAGAACGGAGCTAAAGGTGACCGCGTAAGTTAATTTTACATGTTAGTGGAATTTAAAATGATGAATTAGAATATAGTAATTAATTAGTTTTTAGCTGAATATTCGACTTATTCATAAAGTGCTTCTTGCGTTATGTCTACTTACTCTACGTCTTCTTGTATGTTTACCGTTTTGTGTCTTTATTCTTTATTAGTGGATAATATTGCGTTTCTCTAGGGGCATCCGGGCCCTCAAGGTGATCGAGGACCTAAAGGAGAACGTGGCAGTCCAGGTCTCGATGGCCGACCGGGCTTACCTGGGGCAAATGGTCGATCTGCTGAGAAAGGGGAAAAAGGTAAAATTAATTTCTTGAGCAATCATTATTCTATTGAAGACGTAATCAGAGAAGAATTACATTTTTTTAGGTGAACGAGGTTTACCGGGCCCGCCTGGTCCACCCACACCGGCCGTCGATAGTTTGACTGGACGCAGCGAACATTTATTCACTGGTACAGAACATACATACATTTTTCTCATTAACAATATTTAAACTACAACACCTAATGATTTTAAACGTATTTTCTTTTAGGGCAACAAGATATACAACTGGAAAAAGGTGTAAAAGGTGAAAAGGTACAATTACCAAACAATAATTTTCTTGTTTTCTTACCTACAGAATAGTATATTTGCAGAAATTAGAATATTTCTAGCATCGATAAATACACTAAATAAAGCAAATACTTTTGACAGGGCGAAAAAGGGGCCCAAGGCAATGATGGTACTCCTGGGTTTCCTGGCAAAGAT
The DNA here is from genome assembly GCF_912999745.1 of Papilio machaon. NCBI lineage: Eukaryota > Metazoa > Arthropoda > Insecta > Lepidoptera > Papilionidae > Papilio > Papilio machaon. Next base: position 2,960,080 of record NC_059997.1, read on the forward strand.
GGGAAACCGGGTGAAAGAGGGGACATCGGACCATCAGGGATGCCGGGAGTTGCCGGTCCTCCAGGTGTACCGGGACTGAAGGGAGATAAAGGGGAGAGAGGACCTCCGGGGCCAGTCAGCGTCACAACATCAGGATCCGACATAATAACTATAAAGGTAAACACACTAAAATTTAGAATGCGAAGGTAAAATATGTATGAATTAATTTGTAAAACAATTGTCCCTTTTCATACTTTTCTGCATAGAAATTCATACTTTAAGTGTAATTAAGGAATTACGTTGGGTTTTAAAACTGCTACCTTTATTTGGATGTTATTGAGTAAAAGGATATTGGATAAAATAAAACCTTAGACTTAGATGATAATAAATTAGTATTTTAAGTTTGTGATTAAATAATTAAATGTATGTAGGGAGACAAAGGAGAGCCTGGTCTTCGTGGAAGAAGAGGAAGGCCGGGCCCTCCTGGGCCTCGAGGACTCCAAGGTATCCAAGGCCCTCCGGGAACCCCGGGACGGACAGGCGAAAAGGGAGAAATAGGCCTCCCTGGGTGGATGGTGAGTGAAATAACAAATGATTTAAACAAAAAATCTTTAATCTTAATTTACAAAGTATCACAATATAAACAACATTGTTAAGTTTTTAACTAATATTATAAAATTTATCACACTTATATTTTTTTCTTCACGCCTCCAAATAAGAATGTCAAGGTAATAGGCTATTACAAATAATAAATATTGTATTGTGTTAATTATAATACTACGTAATTGTCTCATTTTGATTTATGTTTAGGGACGACCAGGAACACTTGGTCCCCCGGGTACACCTGGACCTGTTGGACCCAAGGGTGAAAAAGGGGATCCTGGAGTCAACATTCTCGATGTCTCAATGGCAAGTAAAATATTTAAAATTTATAATTACTTTAACCAGAAAAGTACCTAAAGCTTAAGCATTACTTTCGTATTAGTAATCCTGTTAACATAATATTATGATGCTCTCTTCCTTATTTTAAGAGGCAATCCGCCTACAAAACTTTCGGCAACAATCGCTGTAGGCTCCGGCTTCGGATATCTCACGCTACATTTTGCAGGTTCCACGGAAAACTTCTGTAAAACTGCTGCAAGTCCTGCCATGGACTGCATCTGTCCCAGTCTTTCACCTATAAAATTAAAAGAATATATTTTTTAACAACCTAATAAAAATACGACTATGCGAATGAAAGAAATAACATCCAAAGCTAATAAGCTATATCAAATATAACTAATAAGTTATTCAAAAAGGGTCTTAAGAATATGCTGTTACTGTATACCAACTTTATTAGGTCACTAAGTTAAGATAATGTCAGCAACCAAAAAGCCATATCTGTCCAGTATACGAATTCTGTACCCACTAGAGTAGCTGATTTTAATAATAGCAGATGACAAGACGTTTATCGAAATACTAGATAAAAAATAACAAGTTTTTAAATGGCATGCCTCGTCGTTTACCACGAGACTCATAATAATATCCTAGCAATACGAGTATTTTTAAATACCACATATAACATAGATTTTACGTCACAACTAAATAGCGTGTTTTAGAATTTAAAACTGTGTAAAACTAAAAAGGCCGTTATGTATATAAAAACGACGACGACAATTTTGTAGAACGTAAATCTTTATTCGTCAATTATAATTTTTTTTACACAAATTAGTAAATAGTAATTAATTAAGTATAAGTAATATCCTAAAATCATTATCAGCTGCTTCAATCTAATCTTACATTGCGGTAAACGATCGAGTATGAACAATGTTTTAATTGAATCCGATTTGACTCTTGTTAATTCTTCTTATGCTCATTAGGTTATTTCTTACATTAGGTTCATAACTCTGCCTCTGATTTTATTGGTTATTACTTAATAAAAGTTGCATAATATCAATACTTACCGACGCATGCTCTTGGACCTTCACCAAAAGGTAAAAACACATTCTTAAATTGTTTTCTTCCCAAATTAAATCTTTCGGGGTTGAATTTTTCCGGGTCTTCAAAGTACTTCATATCGTTATGCATAGCTTGTATTGGAATCATAACTTTTACACCTTCGTTTATTGTAACACCAATTTCAGGAATGGTATATTTTGGTGATGTACACATTCTAACAATATAGGCTACCGATGGGTACATTCTCATTGCTTCATAAAAAGCTTTTTCTAGATAAGTCATTTCATTTACTGCTTCATAAGTAATTTTATTATCATATTTTTTTAACACTTGATCAATTTCTTCTTGCACTTTTAATTGATATTCTGGGTTAAAAGCTAATTGATGCAATGTATAACTGGATGCTGTAGATGATGTCTCGAAACCGGCTCCAAAGAATACAAAGACTTGAGCTATCATTATCATGTCTGTCATTTCCAATGTAACTACTTTCGGAGATCCATCGCTATTTCTTCTCTCAATAGATTCACCAATTATTGTACCTTTTTCTTTTAGTTCTAACATGAGATCGATAAAATCGTTTTTACCCGAGGGCTTATAATTTCTATCTCTCATAACAGTTTGAACCAAGAGAGTCATAGATTTTTCAAGTTGTGGATCTAAGAAATGAAGATTTTTGCATAATTCCGGAAATAATAATTTCAGAGCTGCATGCAAAGCATCTTTAGGCGTTCGTTGAAATATTCTTTTACCTAATCTTCTGAATTCGGAATTTTCATTGCTCAAAGAATCCATGGATATTCCAAAACCGCAAGTCCCAATAAAATCAGTGGTATATCTTGCCATTAATTCACGAACATCATATGAATCTAAATGGGAGACTTCCTCTGTGATGATTTGTAACTTTTCTGCTCGCTCAGTAATAATAGGAAACATACCTTTTAATTTAGCCGTACTGAAGGCCGGAGTGAATCGTTGCCTTATTAAACGCCATAAGTCACCATCGGCAAAAAATAAATTTTTCAATAGTGGCTCTATAACAGTCTTATGAGGATTAAAGCCTCGGGCATAAAAGTGTTGGAAATCACTTACGAGAATTCTCTTTGCTATTTCTGGATCTCTTATTACCAATTCGGGTTTCATACCTCTAAAGAACCCAACTACTTTCTCATTTGGATATTTGTTGTAAGCTTCTGTGGCTAACATGGCCATACTTGCTTGTTGAAAAAACTGTCGTAAGTTATTCCCCAAAAACGGTATCGGAACATCATGTTTCACACCTCTCTTCTTCCAATAGTTTAATGATCTAATATTATATAGATATAGCACTATCACAAATACAAACAAAAAATACCACATTTTAAGCAGAAACTTTTCACTGGTCTCGTTAACGTGCGCTCTGTAGCAGAGCAACAGTGCGAATAACCCTTATCCACATCGCGGTAATGATAAAGTAAGATAATATCGTTGTAACGTTATTGGGTTCATTATATTTTTACACAATATGTTTGTTACAAAATGTAAACGCTTCCATTAAAGTTACTTTTTAGGCTTAATAATTTTAATACATAAAAATAAGTATGAAATGTCAGTAGTTTATCTAAATAGTTATTTTAGTAAAAATAAATATATTTCAAAGTTTTCAACTACAAACCTGTTCAGTTAGATCTATTTACTATATACAAAATTTAAAAATATTACAATATTATTTAAAAATGCGATGTTTACGTAGCGTGCAAAATTTTATTCAAAACATTTTATTTTTTTAAATATATTTTAAAGATAATATTTCTACGAAATAAACATGTCGGATATTACGTGCAATAAATCTTTTCAAATGTCGATATATTAAATGACGTAAACATAATATATTTAAGTAGACAGAGTTTTTTAATTCTCTACCGAATCCTAAAATTTTAATAAAAAATGATTTGGCGGTGACCAATGAACGATGGACAATATCGGACCAATAATAACTACTTACGTAATAAGTATGCTAATAGTGGCAAAAAATTATGGAAATATCTGTATTGTAACTCCAATATTGGATGCCAAAAAATCAACTAACTCACGTCGAGTTAGTTAATTTTTTGGCTTGCATTAGGTTTTTTTTGTTAATGTTAATTTCAAACTGGTGATAGATTATACTGTGTATTTCGCTTCGAAGCTTATCACTACACTCAACAAGTTTTTTTAGCCTTTGTCACTGACGTCTTCTTAAAGCATGAATAAATTTTTTGACACAATTATTGACAACTTAAAAATGACTTGTCACAAAATAATTCGCATCATTTATTTGAAAGTGCGAACGAGTACCATAACCAGAACAGGTTATGCACACTCGTAACTAGGGGTAAATGATCAAGATTCCGTTGCATTCCTTTACACTTACCGTTGGTTTCTGAAATCTCTGCATAAATTATCCTTGTCAAAACAGATAATACTATGTTTTAAACATGGATTTTGGTCTCAGAAGCCCACGATTAAAGATTGTTTATGCAAATTCGAAATCAATAAATTCCTGTTTATTTTTCCTAAAAATATACCCTACTCCATGGTATGCAGTTTGAATAAATAAAAAAATCAAAATCACAAATTTGAAGAAAAAGTACTTTAACTTGAGTGGATGAATAAAAAGTAAAAATAAAATTGAAGTTTGGAAGGCAAAAAAATCTCTATTTTACGTCTACTCTCGTCTATCTCTACTTGATCTTTTTCCCATCATTTCAAATTTTTTTAATTTTACAACATTTTTAATTTATGTTTTTCTACAGTTTAAAGGCGAGAAAGGAGATCGCGGTGAAGATGGAACGCCGGGTACCAAAGGCGAACAGGGGCCACCAGGTCCCCCTGGTACTTCAGGGTTGAGGACTGAAGCTGTGCAGTACGTACCTGGTCCACCAGGACCACCAGGACCTCCCGGCTCTCCAGGCGTATCTATCGTAGGACCAAAAGGCGAGCCAGGGCAAAGCTATTACGAAGAATATCCAACTCACGGCAGCACCAAATTTTATGGAAAACCAAGTATGAGCATACTCCACTTTTTCCGTAAACAATATTTTAAATACTCATTTAAAATTTATATTTATAGTTATAAAGATTTCGGACTTAATAATAATTGTGTGAAAAATTCCATACAATTAATCTTTAAAATATTTGCATGTTATTAATTCTTAGTAAATTTGCGTTTTTTTTTTTTTTTTTGTAAAAACGGGTAATTGGAGGCTCTTTTTGGGGACTAACTTTACGAATAACACTTTACTGGTTTTTATTTTTAGTTTATATTGATCATGTGTAAGAATAAAATATTAATATATAAGGCGAATTATTTTAATACAATATCAATAAAAGGCATTATTAGAAGAAACTGTTTAGCTGTTACTAAAGGTTACTTGACAAGGAACATTTCCAAAAAAAATTCACTCTCGCTCTCTCTGAAAAGTGTTCAAGAATTACAAGATGTTTTCTGTGAATGCTTTAGTAGTACAAACAAATGATGATGCGCTAATGTTTATTTTCCATGCTACTTGGAATAGTCGCAAAGAGTCCTTTAGATGAGCTTAAAGCTTTGCGAGAACTCAAAGATCTCAAAGACAGATCTAGAGATCGTGGAAGTAAGTAAAATTGTCAATATCGATATATATTATTTAGAGATACGAGTACCTTATAAGTATTAAAACTGTAAGATTGTATGTTTACTACTCAATAACCCTTTACAACTGAAGCAATATAAAATTGCACAAAAGCATCCATGTTAAAAAATACTATAAAACAAAGACTTCGAAAGGAACCTTTTGGTAAAAACATAGAACTAAATTAAACTTTCTAAGTGTACATTTAAATCTTCTTTATCATTATTAAAAAAGAAAAATCTTAATTTGACTTTTGATTTTAATATGATGTTTATTTGTCAGCTTTTGGAACTACGGAATCAAGGAGTCATCATGAAGAAAATAATGCGAAACCCGCTCCGACAGTACCAAGCGCTGCTGTATTCCAAACTACTGAAGAAATGATGAGAGTAAGACATATTTGCAACTTTCTATTTACACTGTCAAGACATCTGGATAACATATTGCAGCAGAACATAAAACACCAGGGTAACGCAAATATAGCGAAATTTGGAATAAGTTAAAAGGTTGCAGATACATTACTTTCTTTTAATGAACAGAGGACCCCTCCTCATATATATACAGCTGAACCTGGATAAGCGAGAAACCACGATATTTTCCCCGCTTATACAGAATTCTCTTTAACTCGAGTTTATCGCTTATGGAGGTCGTTCGGTCCCACCGGACGAAACGATGATTCTCGCTTGAGGAGGTTTCTAGAATAGAGAGCTTCCTAGAATATGATGAAAAGTACAAGTTAGGTCTATGATAATGAGTGGGATAAAATTATGTGTTTGTACAGTTGTTACGGGAATACATAAGTAAAGTATAAAATACTAAACATGGTGTTTAATTTCAGCTTGCGTCAACAAGTCCAGTGGGAGCACTGGCTTATGTCACTGAGGAACAAGCGCTCTTCGTTAAAGTTAATTCTGGATGGCAATATGTTCTGGTAAATATTTACCTACTAGCTTTTTCAAGATAATTGAAGTATCCTATGCTTTCTTTCAGACTATATTCTACATCTGTGCCAAATTTCATACACACGTTAAGCCATTTTGGAGAAACGTAATAACAAACATCCATCCATCGATGGATTCAAATTTTCACATTTAATGTTATATGTAAGAAGTAAGATAAATTTTAATTTTTAATTTTTTATACGTAAAGTTATTAATAAGTAAAAATGAACAATTTCATTATTTTCCAATAAAATCTAGAATGACATTCTTAATCATTGTCATTATTTATTACGTGAAGTAGTACTCTCACTCAGCAAAAAGTATACAAATAGACCTTAAAAGACATAAACACGAAACGAATATGAAAAATAATTAAGTTGACGCGTTGGATTTGGTTTTGTACTTGTACGTCTATCAAAATGGTTCATTGGAATTAAGCAAACGTATGCTAGGTTAATATTAAAAATGGGTTTGATTCAGCTCTGGTTCGAATTGGTGGTTGCCTCACTTAGTTTATTTTCCCACTAGCTCGGTTCGTTGGTGACACAATCGGCCCCGTCGCCGCCCGCGCCAACGACGCCGACGCATCTGTTGCCAGCTGCTAGCCTGGTCCACTTGCCCATTCATACCAATTTAGTTGAGAATTCCCCGCCTGCGACATCACTAGGACCCACTGTAAGTATTATATTTGATAGATGGTAGTTGTTCATAATTACGCATGAAAAATCATCCCCTCCCCCTGTCCCTCTTATGAGAGATGTAACTATTTCTGTCCAACGGATCCGTATGTCTTTTACTTTGTGCACCACCCTTTAACTCGAACGGTTTTACCGATTTTGAACCCCTCGGTGGGGACCTGTATGAGGTGATGACGACGAATTGATGATAAAATTGCAGTTACGACTCGCCGCCCTTAACGAGCCGCTATCGGGCGACATGCACGGCGTGCGGCGCGCGGATTATGCCTGCTACAGACAGGCTCGCCGCGCTGGATTCAAGGGTACATTCAAAGCTCTACTCACCAGTAGGTAAGATGCATTCAATCAGTATATAAATAATATTAGTAATTCCAAAAGTTTTGAGGTGAGATTAGTACTGGTGTTACTAAAATTTGGTGTAAAAGGTGTAGCTATTTCACCAATTTGGTGGTGTTAGCTAAAACTTTAGTACTTTATAACTAAGCTGTTACAAACAGACTACAGATACATAGTGGTAGAGCCAACAACAACAACATCTGTTGCATAAACGTGCCGGCTCGCCCGTCGTGAAGTAATTCTGTGTTTCGTCTAATGCGTGTACATTCCGGAAGACTGTTTACAGCACTGTTTTCTTTCCCCTATCCCATTTTATGCTTAAAACGATTAAACGGGAAGAGAAATAGGACCAGGCGGGGGACGGGACTTCCCCTCTTCTATCTATTTATGGTATTCTATAAAGAAGCTAAATTCTTACAAAAATATTGATTTGTCTTTTAGATAACATAGATTAACAAACCTTTTCAATTTCACTATATTTGTATCTTTTTTATTTACATACACATTGTTTAATTCAAATAAGTAACAAAATAGAGATGTTTTTTAGAATCCAAAACCTAGACTCGACGGTGCGTTACTCGGACCGTCACTTGCCTGTAGTGAACACGCGGGGCGAGATGTTGTTCAAGTCGTTCGCTGAGATTTTCGATGGTAGCGGTGGTCTCATGTCTGGAGCGCCCAGGATATACAGCTTCAACGATAAGAACGTAATGGCCGACTCCAACTGGTGAGCATAATGTACTGACTGACTGACAACTTGACTTTGACAGTTAACTACACAATTCGTTGCACACTCAAAGACACCTGAGGGAATGCAAATAAGCTAAAGATCAACAAGCTAACTTCAAGTCTGTTACTAAAGTATATTTTAAAGTGTACTGTCTATATTTTTTGCCAATAGGCCACAAAAGTTCATATGGCATGGTTCATACATGAATGGAGAACGTGCCATGGAGACCTTCTGCGACGAGTGGCAAAGCAACGATCCAAAGTCGCGGGGCATGGCGGCTTCTCTTTACTCTCACAAGCTACTCAATCAAGAAAGGTATGCTGGAAATTAATTTCAAATGTTAAGCTAAAATACAATACAATCTACATATCATATTATTGTTTACATTTTTTTTAATTTAAAGCCTTAATTGCCCTAATGATTATTATGAAAAAGGATAAAGGATTAGGTTCACAGTTTTTAAACTACATATCGTTTCCTGTTCTTATCCGACTCTATATAAGGTCAGCACAACAGGTTTTTGTGTTCCAAACCGACATTCCTATTTTTGCAATATTACCCTTCTCGCAATACTGGGTGCAACAAACACTTTCTTCAATAATCGTTTAAAGTGTTTTTAAGGTGCTAAAGTTTTTGTTCTAGTTTTCGACTAAATGCTACGTTCGTTAATTTAAACATATTCTTTGCAGATATACGTGCAACAATCATTTCGCTGTGTTATGTATTGAAGCAACATCACACGTTAGTAACAGAAGAAAAAGAAATACACGAAGGTAATAGTTGTTAAAAATAAAATTTTCGATAGCTATAAATATGATAATAATGTAATTGATAATTCGCAGATAAGAATGTTATCAATAAAGTAGCAAAAGAATGTAATTATTAAAAAAACAATTTGAAAACATAACTAAGAACAATGGGTTATCAGATATAGAAAATTGTGTGAATAAAATTATTATCTAAATAATTTATTTTAAATTACTTATTACCGAGTGAACATAATTTGGTTAGTCTATATAAATAACTTGTGAGCGTCAGTGGCTCGGGGGTTAAGCACTTGACTTGCAATCTGCATGTCCTGGGTTCAAATCCCGGCATGTAATGTGATTTTCGATTCACATATGTACATTTTTCCGACGTTTTACGATGAAGGAAAACATCGTGATGCAACCTGCACATATCTGAGAAGAAATTCAATGATATGTGTGGGCCAGCGTGGTTGACTATGACTAGTAACCCCTAAGTTAGGTTAGGCTCAAAGCCATTCAGTGGGGACGTATAAATAAAATAGAATTAATCTCAATGAGTTAATTTTATAATTTTCAGATACAACGGTACAAGTTTAATAGACGACGAGGATTATCTTTACAATGCGGAAGAGTATCAACAATTATTAAATGACATTTTTGCTCAACCCTATAGAGAAATTTGAAACTAGATACATGTTTACAAGTGTTCAGTGCTAGCTTAAAGATATAATTAACATTTATTTGCAATCAGACGTGTAATTATGAGATTAATTGAGTTGCTTAGTGTTCAAGAGATTCCTATTAAAGTTAAAATTACGATACTCAGAGTTTGGAATAAAAACGTGGTACGGTAGATGCTTGTATGATTTTAAAACATCAAATTTATACATTCTTAGTTTTATAATATAACATTCGATTATAGTTGTTTAATTGATAAAAGCATAGTATTTCGTCATTGGTTGTAATTAGTTGAAGAATGCGAACGAATTTCTTGTGATATGTATTCCAAGAATTTAATTTGAGACTGTAAATATTGCTTTTATAATGTAGCTTGGTAATTTAATTTAAAATTTACTTGTATTAAAAAACACCGTTATTTTTAATAAGGGGAGTTGCAAACGGCTTAAGAAAAACAATATAGTGTTAGAATATTTAAATAGTTATTAGATAAATATTATCGTCGAATGACAATTAACATAATTGACGAATTAATAGCTTGCACATCAAAATCTCTCACGTGTATTTCTGTTAACCAGAGGATAACCTAAAAATATGAAAAATACTAAGCGAGTAAAAACATTAATTCATATAATTGCCGGTTTCTATAAACATGTCAATATTTTTTGCCAATTACCATAAATTTTACGATGGTTATTCAAGAAATCTTAATACCCATGCCCCTTAATATTTCTATTTAACCATTGAACTTCACTGCGGGACACATATAATACATATTGTCATCCCTTTCGTTATCTATGATAAAACAAAGACAACAATATGTATTAATACAAATTACTGCAGTCACAGTAAGACCTCTCAATCTTAATCATCAAGTTTGAGTTATATTCCTTACACAGAACATAGCTTTGAATAGGTACCGTTAGAGAGGTTATGTTTTTATACTAGTTTTTGTGCACTGGTAACCAATAGTTAGAAAACGTATCTGGTCATCTCTTCTGTTATTTCTATTTCCCTGTAATATTCTGTCATTACTGTGTTAATTCAATGCGAAGTTATATCATTCAATTTATATACCTGATGAATTTTTCAGTTATCACAAAAATTCCTATTTATATTACAATTAAAATCTTCTGGAATAACTAAGTATTTAAATGTAACTTTAAATTCTGAATTGGAAATTGTATGAACAATGTAATAATAATATATATTCGTCTTGTTATATATAGTATATCTTGATGCGTATGTTTGATTAGTGCTGTTTTGAATGTAATCTAATAAACTAAGATAAATTAATTCTGATGAATCACCTTGAAAATTGGAGGATTCAAGGGAATTAAAAGTGGCTGAGATCCAAAATTATGAGAATTTTAAATATATTTGAAATTCATTATTTTGTTAAACATTAACTTTCCGCGCTGTAATAGGATTTTAGTCACTTGATTTAAACACGCAAAAAGGTTAAACGTATTTTTTTGCTAAAATTTACTGTCAGGAGCAACTTCTCATCCTCATTCACATTACTGGACCCGCCATTTTGTTTTATATGTGTGATCTTATTATGTTAATAATAGACTAAACGTGCCATTTGGGGTTATTGTAAACAATATAAGAAAGTCTGATGTTTGTCCTAGAAATCAGTGTTCTTAATAAAATTATAATTAGCTCTATTAATAAGTACTTATTACAATAGAAACATTTAAGCTATTTTACCACTAGTTGTTCTTTATGTTTAATTAACTAGTCTTTTTTTAATTAGACACGTATGTATCAGTTTGTAAAAATAACTTAAATTTATATTAAACCAAAGAACAAAATTTTCTGACATTTTTTTTTATTTTGACGGTGTAATTGGACTGTTTTATATTAAGTAGACATTATTGTTATGAAACCTGACATACCAATCAGCATTTACGAAAATGTATTTTAGTACACTAAGTTTTTCGACATCGATGAATCATTGTATTAAAACTACCGACATATTTATACAATTTAATAGAACTTTTTTGATGACAATTGTTTTATTATTCATATCCTTAAATCTTTTTTCAAATAGAGTTTAAAATGGCCCAGACTGGTGCACGTTCAAGACAATTAGTGTTATTACATAAGGTAATATCTGAGATAACATTATGAATATTATCTTAATCAGAAATCTTCTGAGATCCGCTTTAAACAGCTACCAACTTCTAAATGTCTTGAATATCAAATTACTCCTAAAGTCTTGACCCATAGGTGCCCTGGGCGCAGGACTGCAATAAACAAATTTCAGTACATCAAGTCAATTCCTACTTAATCACTGAATATCTGTTGTTCAGTATTCATATTTGATTCTCTTGAGAAAATACAATTCAAATTAATCCGGAAATTTAGGTTCCAGTGATACGTCATATCTCTATTGCCAATGGCATTCGCAAAGCCGTGCTGTTCACTGTCAGAATTTATGAGTCCGCATGGCAATAAATAGTTTGTTGGTAAATACCTTTCACTTTGACTAGTTTATTACTGGCCATTTGTTACCGACTCGGTTGTTGCAGATCAAACTGCGTCGAGTAAAATGCTATATATGTTGGCAAGTGTTTGACACATTGCCAATCAAGTTACTGTTTCCTACTGCCATAGTTGGTTTATTAATAAACCTAAAGTTACAAAACATGGATAATAATCAAACAAACGATTTAAAAGTAGTTTTTTTTTTTTACGTCAAATTCCTTAGTTTTAATTTGAAATGATTGAAATAACAAGTGATTTACAAGATATTTTTGTAAAAAAAGAAAATGGTTTAAGAAAAATGTAGAATTATTTAATTTATAAGCGGTTGCCCGCAACTTAGTCAGTGTGCAATTAAAAAAACAACAATAACTTAGACTCTCGCATACATCGGTCACCTTCCAGTTAAAATTTCGTAAAAATGGGTCCAGCTTTTTTGGTGATTACCCGAAACTAACGCGGATTTGGACAATTACACAAACAAACAAACATAAACAACATATAACCGGTTGAATATTAACGTTTTTATCCGGTGTCGACACCGACTAACGGAGGCCCTTCATCAAGGTGATTGGGACTTGTAGTTGGTACCGACACTGCACAAATACGTGAGTGTTAAGCCGTTTATATATTAGTTTATGATAATGTCTTACGAAAGTTTAAATAGTTTAATGGGAAAAACAGACAAACATAGTTTATATATTGGTTTTTCCTTATAAGTAACGCAAATACATAAAGTGTACTAAATATATTAAATATTATAAACAGTATATTATATTAAGACACTATAATTTTATTAATTGTATAGATACTTTATTTACACTTGACTGTTAAGTGTAAAGTGAAGTCGCCTGCAGCGTCATTGAATTCAGATAAAGTTATCAAACTTCTTAATGGATTTTCGCTACTCTGCAGACTTCTGCATTAAGTTTTAAACTAGTTGCAATGGATTAATAACTGTAAAATATATTTGGAATATAAAATAAAATAGAAATATGATTTAATAAATTTATGAAATATATATATAAATGAAAATAAAAGATCGAAAGATTAATAGAAGTTGCGCCCAAATAAAAATAAAAATTACATACTTTTATATCATAAAATGTATATTTCAACATCAGGCGACGACTGAGATGAAATAAGCGCAAAATACTTCATCGGTAAAATGTGTTTGTATATTTAAGAAAGGTACTGTTGTGAATTTGTAAGAACAAATAAGAAATGGAAATAACTTTTCCCGTCTATCGATGCGGATATTTTCTATAAAAGTTATCGACAGTAAGTTATTGTAACAAGAAAAAGAGTGGTTCAGATAACGATCTCCGCTTGAAAATTGATTTCGATTTGGGTAACTTCGTTTTACGAATAGCAATGTTGTATAAGAAGGGGTTGCCAGCTTTTTCCCAGCGGATCCCCAAAATGAATACGTAATATTCTCTTCTATATTCGCAACAGTACGCCACTATATGAATTTAATATTTACTTCAACATAGTGCTGTGCTACATAATGCTCTCAAAAAAACAAATAAATGAATAATATTTCTGATTTAATATTTTCAAACCCATAGAAATATTAAATTAGGTATAATTAAGTAAAAGAGAGTAAAGAAAAGTCGAGGTATTAGAACTGGCTTTTGTTTTATGTACCTTCCATTTGTTTCCATGATCTGTATGTAAAAAATCTTATCAAAGTTCTTGAATAAATATTCTCTAATACTCATTGTATATGGATAATATATTGGCCATTATTCGAGCCAAATTCCCACTCGAGTAGGAGGTTGAATTGTCCAGAACAATTGAAATGGCACAACGCCAACAAGAAATCAGTTGTATCACCATCAATTGTAAATTTCTACAACCGCGTCGTAAACGTGTTCCATCTACAAAGTACAAAGCACTTCGCTCTTGTGGTCGATTGCAAATTTAATTTAAAAAAAAAATCAAAATAAATTATAACAGATCAGTGTCTCATATATAAAAACATCGCAAAGCTTTCTAACTACCCCCGTAGATAACGGTTTATTATGTAAGAAAAGCATCCATAGCAGTACAATGAATATTAAATTCTCAGCAAAAAAAAATTAAGGATAGACAAATTAGCGATGTAATGTTGTGCCGGAATATTCAATACACGTATAGAGACGTCAATCAAGCTGTCGCGTTATAAACCTAATGAGGCACAAATAAGCCAAAATGTCTATCAATATGCAGATAAATTGGCTATGGATATATAGAATGGAGGGGAAATAAGTTATTTATGAACCGTCTTTGATGTCACTATCTTTTTATCCCTTGCATTTGCTTTGAAAACAGACTTAATTAAATGTTTCCATGCAAGTCTTAAGGTAGTCGAATTACACGGTTACTTAATATTGTGTTTGTGTAAGGCCCTTCGTACACAAAGCAACGTATTATAGCCGGCGATTTTAGTCGCTAAGCGACTTATGCAATCCAATGCAATGCAATAAAAGTTAGTACACAGAAATGCGTCGCCAACATTTAGTTTTTTCTTAGCCAAAGCCAGTCACCTGGTGTTTTTCAAGATCGTCATGACAAAAGTCGCTGCAATTTTTAAAATGGCGGAGCAAATCTATACAGTTGACGTTTTGTAAATTCGTGTTAGCTGTGTGGTCGTTATACCTGTACTGACCAAATAGACGACCTGCTTTAATGATTCAACGTTGTGTGTACGGAGCCCACGCCACGCGATTCTCGCGACGCAAGCATTCAAAGTTAGTTTCTAAGATTTATGTTTATTCGTGTACGAAGGGCCTTAAAAAGAGAGTAGATTTTCCATAAACTAAAATAATGATACAATTTAGCTAATATTTTACAACGGTTAGTATAATAGTATGAACTAATTAATTATTAAAATTTGACACTGATCGGACATTCCGCAGTCTCATGGGTATAGAAATGACACATGCCCAAACCAATTAATTAGACATACGAAGGCTCTATCCAATTATTAAATGAGACATCACAATAGTGTATTCAAGATAAACGAACGATATTAATTAAATTAAACCGATTTTTTTTTAGATTTTGCGTTTACACAAAATTATCACTACTTCATACGTACATACATCTTATACGTAATGTCATCTTATATCTAGTGTCTTATTTGTTATGTGGTCTCCATTAATAAGAAAAATCTAAACTAAGAGCTTACCGCTCATTTAAGTCCTCTGCGTGCGGATGTAAGTGAAATTATTACTTTAATAATTTCCAAAATCTGAATCCGGGATTTTGGACTATGTATTTATTAACAGTGTCGAGCTTAATACAAACCGCTGACTCAGTACCTAGCTAAAATCTGAACACGTAATCACGACGTCTGTTGCTGTCATAGAACAGAACGAAATCAGAATAATGGCGCTGAGGTCGCGCAAACGATATTTGGCGCGGCTTAAATTGTCACATTTCACGGTTTTCGGATGTCAATTTTTGCAGATTAGGAATTATTTTGTTGGGTACAAAGGTCCTCTCACTGAGGCTAGTCTAATAATGGACCAATGACACCGATCAAATATACATATCGTGGATTAAATATTATAATAGCAACAGTTATTTTGTAAATAACTAGCAAAAATAACACCTAGTATTTGTAATAACAGTTTCTGTTGTTTTATTGTTATAAAAATTACAATAGAGAGAAAAAAATATCGAAGTACTAAGTCTGTAGTTAATTTCTCTGGAGACAAGGCATTTTTACAGTGACAGGTACCGCTTAACGTGATTGAAATCCTTTAAAGAAAAACACTCTCTGTTGATATAGATAATTGTTTTTTTCTTAGAAAATAATCATTCCAATGGATTATGAAAGTTTATGAATAAGAAATTTTAGTTGAATGTTATCTGGGTCTGTAATCATGGATGTTGATGGTTTTGGGTCCCTCAAGTATTGAGAGCACAGATATAAATTTCTGTCTGGTTACTTTATTAAATTTTCTGACACTTACAAAAGTTCATTTTGATCGCAAATCCCGTGCCCACAAATTCAACGAGATCCTTAATTTTCCTTGTCATCTACGCTGATAATGTTACAAGCTTCGAGCTTATTACGCAGGCTAATTTAATAAACTTTGTCTTTAACAAAAATTTATTAATTTTTATAACATTGCTTTTCAACTTATTCTTGTAACTTGATAAATATGACGTTAAACGCCTTTTGTAACGTTCGAAAGATTTTTGTCGATCATTACTTTTATGTTAAAACAAAAATAGGTATATCAAGATTCTACCTAGGAAAGCAACATAATTTGTAACGAGATTTATTTTGTCCTACTTTCGAGGGTCGGCAAAGTATGTACTACTCGTCCATACATCTCTATCAGCCGTCATAACTGAATTTACCCCCTTACGCATATCTTCTTTCACACAATCTTACTACTTACTTGCTTTTTTCTACTCTTGGATACAAATAATTAACAACTTTTTAATCATAGTTTTAAGGCATCCTATGAAGACGAAGTCGCGGGTAACGGTTTAAATTTATTTAATCTGAGAGAAAAATATTATGCCTAGATTTTCATGCCTAGATGCAAATGAACTGTGCATAAAAATTGAAATTGATATTTGTTTGTATATTTCCCTCGCGTTCGAGTAACTCGACGCCGGCGACTGCCGCGACTACTTACCATGATTGCAATCAACGCACGCTACAGAAGGGGCTTACTATGTCTAACAAGCGTACATATTTCATATAAAATAATAGATTTCTATTGTTAACTATTTATTGCCAACGTCTTCGTCCGTGGAATAACATAGAAAAGTTACTTACCTGTACATCTTTATTATATTTTCTTAATACTCTCACAGAATTTATAAAGTAAAAATTATTGAATTAGCACGAAAGTAATTGTAACGTTTTATTAATTGATGATATCACAGAAAAAATATAAATAGATTAAGAAGTGGATAGATATATGTAGTAACTTGCATTTTTATTTAATTCCAATCGTATACTGTTTAAAAGACATGAAAAAGTTTGCGAGAATCGTTATTCCGTGGAGAGTACAAAACGATACCGCTTAAATTATGCCGTTTCCTACAATTTTAAGCAGAACTTCGGAAAATGCTCGGGAAATTGTCTGCTTATATTTACAGTCGAACATGTTCCTAGGAAATTATTTAAGCACAACTGTATTTTTATGGAAATTTCAATACGAACACTATAAATGCAAGATTCTAAATTGAAAAATTTCAAGAGTGAACTAGTTACTTACATTATCCAACTTTATTCTACTAACATTTCACCAATAATTTACTTTATCCAGTATTTTAGACACATATGCACAAACATACAACTTAGATTTTTTATATAGAAAGTTAGTAATCCATGTTCAGAAATTTGAAATACTAATTTAATATCTCAACTCTTGGTGGTATCTTAATTCTTTGGAGCTATCTAAGTTCAATTAAATGCTACTTAAAATCTTCAGAACAGTTTTTCTACAGAACACGAAAACAGAGACGATTTTTCACATATATTTTTACTTAGCTAGAACACTTCAATGATTATACAAATACATTTTATACAAGTTGCCGGTAAGTGTGTTTCCGTCCAAATATGACGTAGGGACCTTCAAGAGTAGAGGAAATAGGCACTTACTAAACTAGCGCGTGCCACCTTTCGATGACATCACCACTTGACATCAGGTGAGATCGTGGAAAAGAGCTTTAAAAAAACAAGCTGTCGCACACGACTTTGTTCGCGCGGCATTTAAAAAAAGCTTGATAGCCTATGTGTTCTTCCAGAGTATGTTCTACATCTGAGCCAAATATCATCAAGATCCGTTGAGCCGTTCCGGAGATACCTTCAAATAAACATCCATCCATCCAATTAAACATTCGCATTTATAATATTAGTAATACATAGAAATCGCTCTCGTTATTGTTAAATGTTTAATAAAACTTGTTATTTCAATTGGTCAAAATTCGATCATAATTCATGACCAATTTTTGTTTGTATTAAAAATATTTTAATGCACTTTTTCTCCATGTCTACTTTAACAGTGTCAAATTTCACGTTCAACTGTTTTCGCAATTTCCTTACAATCATTAAAAACATTTATTTACAGCCGCGAAAAATATCGCGCTTTGAATCGAGCAAATTTTTTTTTACAATAATCTTACATCTTAATCTTACTAATATTATAAATGCGAAAGTTTAGATGGATGGATGTTGTTAGAAGGTACAGGAACAGCTCAACGGATCTTGATGAAATTTTGCACAGATGTAGAACATAGTCTGAAAGAACGCAAAGGCTACTTATTAAGTTTTTTTTTTAATTAAGCGCGGGCAAATTTATTATTTGTCTTCTAAAATATATATTTATTTTTTTAATGTAAATTCATCGTTTGTTCAAGCGTTATTAAAATGTACCTCATCTAAACGTATTTAAGAAACGCTATTAATGATATTCACGCGTTTAAAAACACAGACGGCCCGTTTGCCGTAGGCTAAGCTGCTACCACAATACACTCAGTTAATTTCCCAAAGGATTTGTATCAAAAACAACCTTTTAACACATGTCTATTTATTCGTTTTAAATGTGATATATTAATTAACGCACGCAACATTTCACATTTCATACTTTGTACACACGATATATGTACTCGTATTTACGTTACGAATAAGGGCTCTCCTTATTCGTAACGTATATACTTAATTTAAAAAAAAATACCTGTCTGTCTTTCCGCTAATCCACTTTTGTTTCGGGTAATCTCCGAAATGTCTGGTTTCATTTTATTGTGACTTTGATGGGAAGGTAGCTGATGAATGCAGGAATTTTATTCCTGCGCTGAAGAAGTCTCCGGCGACCGCTTTAGCAAAAAAAACATAAATACATATTTTAAATTATTTCTTAATTTATACAGTTAAAATACTAATCAATGAAAATATTTATTAAATATTTCTGTATCCCAGTACCTGCTAATAGCCACTTATAGTCTCCGAACTTCTACAACGAATAGTTGCCAACTATAGTTTTCAACTTGCACGTAAAATTAATAGCAACTTCGTATTTTGAACTGCAACTTTAATGTAGCGAATAAAATAATTCCTCCACTAATTTTCGACAACCCGGCAACATTATTAATGGAAGATAAATTATTATTTATACATATAATTCGTTAATAAAGTACACACACTTAAGGCAAATTATTTTCAATTTTTTTTTTTGTTCAAAATTTCATGCTAGTTTGCTTGAATATATAGAAATAATGCATTTATAATGTGACAATAAGCAACAGAAACAAAGCGTAGATGACGAAATTCTATCGCCCAGATTAGAAACATACTAAAGAAAGGCAATACCAAGAGTACTCGTAATCGAAAATATAATGTTAATATAATACGGATATAGAAAAGGCGAGAAAAATATTCGAGCGCCGTACAAAATAAAATTTCGGATTCGATACCCCTTGGGATATGGGTATGAGCATTCTTTATTTATTTTTCTTGTTCATTTTGATAAAAGAAGAAAATCGCATATTGTGGTTGGTAGTGGGAAACCCTTTATTTTCTTTTTTTTTCAGAAGGGAATGCTTTATAAAATACATACTCCGCGCCCCGGGGGGGACGCGGTAGTGATGTGGGATTCTCTTCCCCATGGGAAGCATATCCACTAAACCCTTCTGTGCCTGGGTATTGGGAAACCCAATCCTAGTCCACAGCTGGACTAGGTCTGGTCCGAGCTAACAATTATGATGATGGTGGTGATGATATAAAACAAGACTTTCTGTACATTACTTAAATAAATGTCTGCAATATTTCTTAACAACTTAAGAAAGAAAAAAACATAAAGTAGAAATAACCAACGTTCCAAATACGACAAGTAAGTTTCTATCGTACAAGGGCAGTTTGCTATCGATTTATTATTGTTTGAAAGGGATCGCAGAGGGCCGCTTGAAACTTTTATTACACTTAAGCCTCGTACAAAAAGCTTACAATAAATTATTACAATTAAACGTATTTTTCATTTTTTTGGACCTGATTAAATAAACGTTAAGATAATACTATTTTATTTTCGTGGTTTATCTAACTTCTATAATATATTGATTTATATTAAACATTCAGCAAAATCATTATTAATATCTCTAACAAAAGTTACGATTTATCCATCCATCCGATAATTATAAATGCGAAAATTTATGGACATTTGACACATAGATAGATACAGACAATTACAAATGAAGATGCGGGCAAAAGCTAGTCTTACGAGCATGTTAGAAGTCAATATACTGTTATTCTCTTTCCATCAATTAGATAACATAATATTTCCCCATCGTGGGGCTCGGAGTCTATGCGAGTCAGAGGTGTTTAGGCCATAGTCAACCACGTTGACCAAGTGCAGGTTGACTTCACGACGTTTTCCTTCAGAGTAACAATTGTTTTTATAAATACTCAAGGGATATCTAGTATTCTACTGTTCACAATTAACTAACTGTTATGAAACAAATTGATTTCTTAACAATGTACTTAGACTAACTCAGTTGAAGTATTTTAAAATTCTTGTTAAACAAGTTTGCCAATTAACTTTAGCTTCACTTCAAATTGCTTCGCCCTAATGAATAGAGTGAGATGTTTATAAGAACAAATTATTCCTAGTATATTTACTTGTTTCGCAACATCGAGGGCATTTTCGTTTAATATGCTTTAAGTAGTTTGTAGGACTTCAACGAAACGGATAGAAAATGCTGTTAACTTATTATCTAACAAGATATAATACTTTATCAGTCAGTCTGCGTTGGTTCGCACACTCACCGTTGGTTTCCACTGTGACATGTACAAAAAACATCCAGCAATTAAATTCTACCATTTCACATTTCTGTAAATCGTCATTTTTGACCAGATTTTTCTTATCTGACAAGGGAACACCGAGAAGATCATTGACACCCCGAATGCGTTACCGGTCTATGAAGAGGTACGCTCGCTTCTTGATTAACCTTAAGTCGTACTATTTTTTGAATACACTATACACTATACACTAATGGATATTCTTAAATTGACAATCGATGTGTAAAATTAATTATATGTATTCATTTAAATCTCGGCTTTGTAAAGTAACGGAAACAATTACAATGGCAGATTAAGCTGGCTTCCGCGAGAGTCAAATTCAATTTGCATTCTGAAATCTTTTAATCCCAATTTACGAATGTTAAACTAACAACAACAAGTTCCAATCACAGACAACAAACTCGTTTCTGATTTATTATGTTATTGATATTCCCTGTTATTACTTGATTAACAAAAAAAATGTTCTCGCAACATAAATTAATTATTACAATTTATCGTCCCAAATAATCTTTGGTGATTCGATTAATCTAAAGCCCGCGACACACTATCTTACAGTTTTAACTGGACAGTCGGACTATTCAGTTATATTGTGCAAAGTATTTGTTTTTTTTTTTTGTGAATGAGTAGTCACTGTTTGCCTTGAAGAGGTATATACAGCTTCACCAGGCTTGAGGAAGCCGGGCGCAGATGGCGCTTAACCTAAACCACGTTTAGGAGTAACTAAGCGCGAAGGTCTTCAGGAGTCTCGGTTCGTGCGGTTACCTCCATTTAACTGTTCAATTTAAACGTGCGTAGCGGTCCTAAATTTCATACTCAGTCATAGACATTATCAAACTCGAATACAATATTCAAACCCACGAATTTACGAATACGAACATCATTAGTACTTTAAAAGTATTTACACGATATGTTTTGTTTTATTTGTGTTTTGCGAATGAATTCCTTTCCCACGTAAAATGGTAAAAATATTTTTTTAAAACAATGTGTATCCATTTCGTGTTTGAACGTAAAGCCTAAATATTATTTCGGCTATCCATTTAAAAAAAAACTGGCAGACCGTTCTGTTTATTTGACATTGGTATTCGGTAAACGTGCTGACCCAAATCCAAATCAATTTATACAGAGGCCGTCCACTGAGTCAATGCTTTTTATACAAACCAATAGTTTTGTACAAAGCGTTATTCGAATTGGCGCATAATTATTTTCGATTTATCTATTTTTTACATACAAACATTAATTTTAATTAAATGTAACATTTATTTCCGACAATATGAACAATTGCATATTTAAAATATTATATTAACACCGTGGGTTTCTGAGACCAAAGACTTTGTTTAAAATTGTTATCTCTGTTTAAACAAAGATAATGATAGGGATAAGGATATGTTTTACACAGAGCTTTTGGTCTGAGAAACACACGGTAAATCTACACTCGCCAACATTAGTCGAGCAATATTAAATAAAAACGAAACACATTAATCTTCTGTTAGTCGGGGAAAAAAATAATGTACATAAATACATCATAAATATTTATACAGGAAGTAACGAAATAATTCGATATAGTATGAGTAGCAAAAACAATTAAACTTAATCCATCCCGGATTTAATCCGACCGCGGAATCAGACTTCAATTTGCACAACGATATGAATACATTTTCATGTCGAATGGATGAATGGTACAAATATATGTCCACACATAAATGTTAAGAAAATAAGATTAAGTAGATAAATATTAAAAGTTAAATATGACCTTTAATATTGATCTACTTAACTAGCTGTCGCCAGTGACTCCGTCCGCGTGGAATTGAAGAAAAAAAAACTTAAAAAGTATCCTATTTGTTCCACCGGATAATGCTGTACATCTATGCCAAATTTATCAAGATACAAACAAAATTAGTGACAACGACGCGACCCATAATCGTTAGAAAGGTTGGATAAAAGTTAAATTTATATCTCAAAAGGCGTCAAGCCTTTGATTGTTTTTAATTCATCTATTATTCCATAAAAATGTTTATTTGTATATTGTAAAGTTGGGAGTTTGTCCATTTTAACTTTCTGTAACATTTGGGCAAGTGTCACATTGAATTTACACCTTCCTGAATTTATTATACTATCCTTACTTGAAAATGTAAGAGGAAAAACAAACGCTTGGTCTTAACACCCTGTCATATAAACTTGAAAGTGTTTTTACAAGGTTTTTTTTTCATATAAGCAAAAGAATTCAGTTACGGTATTAGTAACACCAATAATTAAGTTCTGAAATTTTCAAACAAACTAGTTTCATTATTTTATTATTCAGAAAAAAATATTAACGCTCGCAATCGTTGTAAAAATAAAAATGAACATAACGTATTATTATTTGATTCCAGAGACGTACAAGCAGCATATTTGGCCTTTATTTATGTTTCCCTCTACCCGACCTAGTTAAGTTTTAATACCACTGACAACTCGTAACATCTGTGCCACATCACTGAATGTTAACTACGTACAAAAGAAGTAAATCCTGATTCAAAACTATACTGTAGGTCTCTAGGTTGGAAAACATACATGTTCGTAAAAAATAAAAATTGCAGCGATCCCAGAAGACTACTCTTATGGAAATTGCGTAAGTTTGAATGGATCAATGTTTGTTTCCATTTAATTCTAGAAAGACTGAACTAATTTTGATAAAATTCGGAACAGACTTAGATTACAATCTCAAACAGTGCATAGGCTATTAACTAAATTTTTTATTCCACGCGTACGAGGCTAATTACATATTGTACATACTAATGTTATAAAATGGAAACATTTGATGGTTTATTAGTTTGTTTCTAATGAATACTACCGAAAACCACTAAACCGATTAAATTTTTTTCCACAGTTGGGAAGATATTTATGTGAATGATATCCTCGCGTGACATAGGCTAGATGTATTACTTAACTTTTTTAATTCTGCGCGGACGAAGACGTTGGAAACTGGTAGTGATAAAATTATTATAAACTTTATAATTACGATATTACCTTGTCAAAAAAATTACAAATACCAGTACAGAGTAATACCAAATACGCCTGTTTTCCTTAACTTATAAGTTAGACATCTCATTCCAAGGGATTTTCAGTTTCAATAACTTTGTAACACAGCCTGCAGTTTCCAATAACTATAATTAAGAGTTTGGCCTTGTTATGAGACAATAACTCACAAGTCTTGAATTGATATAAATATAAGATAT
This sequence comes from Papilio machaon, assembly GCF_912999745.1. NCBI lineage: Eukaryota > Metazoa > Arthropoda > Insecta > Lepidoptera > Papilionidae > Papilio > Papilio machaon. Next base: position 2,984,269 of record NC_059997.1, read on the forward strand.
TGTTTATAAAGTATAACTATTTTTTTATAAAAGTTTTATCTTATTCCTTCAATTTTATATTTCACTGTTTTAGTTCATTGGTACATGGTCAATTTTACTATATTTTCATTTCAAACTACCATTTTCCTTTTAACTACATTTCTTTGTTATGTTTTTTTTATTACCATAATATTTCTGTTGTCATTACTCATTTAATTTATACTTTCCTTAATTTTATTTCAATTTAAATTAACTTAACTTGTTTACTTTTATTTTATATTAATTTAAATTAAAAAATATTTTTTGATCCTACAGTCAAATTATTTTATATAATTTTTCGGGACATATGTAGTTGTATTTCCAAGGTTAACACTGTATTATAAATAAATAAATAAATAATAAATCTTATAGACATGACGGAAAAGCTTTTTCCATTTTTCAAATTTCAAAATTAAAAAAATAAGCTTATCACAAATATTATGATAATTTTTTTCTTAAGATAAAAATTAATCGAAATCTAAACATTTTCAATTACAATACGCTTTTGAATGAACAATTCATTTTGTTACAATTCATATTTTTAAGAATCTTTTCGCTTTAATTTCTGAGAAAAGCTATGCTTCATCGCTCCTTTTGTTTTAATTGGTTATTGTTATTCTAAGGTATTCGTGGAATGTTCCTACAAGTTATTGGAACAAGATGTTCACTAGAGCGATCAATACACTGTAGAATAATGCTACCACTAAATTTAAATGTGGTGTTTGTCTTTCAAATATAATTTTATGAAGATGAAGAAAAAACATTATGAATTTATCAAAAAACCTATTTAAAATCATGATGTAAATCGTAATGAACATAAAACATAATAATAAAAGCCATGTGATTTTTTTTAATGAAAGTAAAATATTAGTATGGAAATAAAATTGATAAATACTACCAATATCTATCTACCCGACTTTAGTATTCGGTAAGCGACTCAACCCAAATCCAAATCAATTTACAGAAAGATACTTTATAGACCTTGGGTAGGGTTTTTTCCATCAAAATAGGGAATTGCCTAGAAACTCAATGTTTATAGAAATATATAAACAATCAACTTCCATAGTCATTTTTTAATTTAAATTAATTTTATTAATACCCAAGATAACGCTCAAGTTAACACAGCAACAAACTTTTAAGATGGTTAACAACTCTGCTTTAGAATTAGCAAACAACACTATGTACGCCTACCAAAAGCAATTAGCAAAAGTACAATATATTTAATTGCTAGTTTAAATTTTCTGAAATAGTTCCACCAACAAACGTAAATAATGCATGAATCTAAATTGTAATTTCTATTATATGCGAATTTCCACAATTCAAATTCAGGACACGAAACATAAAGGTTTTTCATGAGAATTCGTCTCGCGTTCCGTTGATCATAATTTGATTACACAAGGGTCGGGCGGACTTCCGTTCGCGGCGAAAGGTTTTCTTGCAAATTTACGACGACATTCATAACACTAAATAGGTTAACGAGTACAGATGTGCCTTATTTTATTTCATTTCCTTCCCTTACATTTCACTTTGTTTATTTTCCAATTTTACTTGTGTAATTGAATCTGTAAGTATGTCTACATGTTTCTTAAAGAAAAAAAATGATTTCATACATAAAATATTATGTTCTAATTTGCTACTTTCAATCTTCTTTTCGTGATTAAGTCAGTCTATATTAATTATTATTCAATCAAAAGAATCCCAAATGAAAATGTGGACTAATTCTTGAGTCATTAAAATTGTCGATTCACTTTACAATATTTTAACGTTGAACGACAAAAGCAATATAATTATACATCATATTTTATTGTACAAAGCCTTCAAATGTTTAACATTTGAAAAATCCTTTAAGAGTACAAATACAAAGGTTCTTTCATCGTTGTTGACCTCTCTATGAATGGAAATAAAATTTCTACGGACAAAAGCAACAGCAGCGAGTAATAAAATGCAATAAGTAAAAGCTTTCGTAGCGTAACAATATTGCGCAGACGACTTGACCCGAATCACTGTCCACTCATACAACGAGGACAGTACGTAATTACACAAAAATCTTTTCAGACTAAAGGACCAACAAATTATAATGCTCTGATAACGATGAAATTATATTACAACCTACTAGAATTTGTTTACTAAAAGCTTTGTTAATTTAATAAATAATTCTCTTCATGATTAGGATAAAAATATAGAATAATGTATCGATGTTTGATACGATTACAAACCCCCTTTTACTTTTCCCTGCACCCTGCACTTTTCCTTGCGGATGGTCAGCACAATAAGTACTTACATACGTACGTACTTTTTTTATATATCTCTATAGGCCGTCGTTTCAAAAATCACTCATCAGTTAAAAATAAATTTAAAGAAACTATATGAATGAATACTTAATATATTTAAAGTAGGTACACTTAGTAAAAACATCAAATTGCTCGAGATGCTTGCAACATTCTTCAAGAGTTTTGAAAACGACTTGCATATTTCAATGTCAAAATGAAACTTATATTTCTCGCGTAGTGTGACACGCCGCGCATTTGGACCGACACCTCGGTAACTCAACTGAGGCCGTCGACTTGCAATTCCGAAGTTTTCAGCTGATGGAACTTTCTCGAAGCTATACTCATTTCTTAGACCCTTTTTATTATTAATAATGATATTTTCATTTTCTAAAATTATGAAACTAGTTGTAATTTTAAATAATCAGGTAATTATATAGCCCCGAAAAAGTAATCGAATGATATCCTTGTCAATAGCTTACTTAGTACCTACCTGTTTTTTTTTTCTTTTAAATAATAGCATAGGATAAGATAATGCCTGGCATTTGTGTGCTTGCAAGTAAACACAAAATCGTTAGTTCAAAGTTATGTTGTAATAACCTTAATTGTTCTAATCCTACCTTTGTCATATAAATGATGGTGATATTTTGTAATAATTTGGCTTGTGCTTTAGTTAAATTTGATGCTTTTTACAAGTAGTACTTAGGATTAAATGTTACGTATTATGTTTTTATGTTCGACCTTCCCAGTAATGGCTTGTAATAAAATATCGTCAAAGGGTAGATTGCTTCCATTATATTTAAGTAAATGGTTGTTTTGTTTTAAAATATTATGGATAACCACATATTACTCATTAATCGTGAAATTTATATATCTTTGTTACTGTTTTGAATTCATAAATATTGTTATAAATTCTTAATGGTTAATGTTTCGAACAAAATATAGATAAAAAAAAATTATATTCCTTGTATAAGTAATTCAAGATTTAATTAAATAAATATATAATATAAGCCACTAATATGTCATTAAGTACATTAATGACGAAATGTACTTTTAAAGGAAGAAGCTATTTCCTTAGAAGATGTAATAGAAATATCAAAGCTATTTTCAGTTTGGTTCTAACATTTTATTGTGTTGAATTAATTGCGACATTGCTACCAACCTTTATGAAAAATATCACAATTTCAGATTCCAGAACGTTCCACGTATCTTAACAATCAGTTTACTGTTCCACCTTCTATTTTGATGCATATTTTAGAAGATATATAAATTCATAATATAAAACAAGAAGCAAAATCATATAATATTATTTTTTACAGAGTATTCACAAATTATATGTAAACTTTTGCATAATGCAAAAACATCTCTATTATATTGGTCCTAGAACTTTTAAACACAAACAGTGTCGCTTCAACCCATTGTATTCAAGTTTATAACAAAAAAAAAAAAAAAAAAAAGAAACTTGAGAAATATTATTTTCTCACGAGGGCACCATTCACGGTGGTAGAACATTGTCTCGTCTCAGCTCAGATTGCAGTACTGTTCTAGCTCACTGTGGTGCTCTCCTGTGAAAACAGCATCATGTAGAGGACACAAGCCGCGTGCATTTCTCTACCGTGGCGGAGACTTATTTCTGTGGCGGGCGTGACAAATGGCACGCCCGCAAATACAGTCACAGCATTATTTTATAAGTATACGTGACAGTTTTCTTACGATACTTCGTCTAACGTTATTTTTATTGATAGTTTATGCATCTTGGCAAAATAACATGAATCACAGCAAAGTGACTTCATAGTCAACCTTCTAATATGTGCGTTACTATGTCTAATGCATTCCTCTGAATTATAATGTTCGTCCTTCTACTCTCTTCGACCACAAATCGATGGTTACAATTTTCTGTTAAAAGTCTCATGTATTGCAGGTTAAAATCACAAGTGGCAAGATATCGTTTAAACGTATCGGAGTGTCAACCGCCGGCTGACTTATTGTATCCGTTTTGATAGATGGCCAGGGGTATCGTATCGCGCGGATATCCTAACTTGAACGTCGATTTGAAATTGAGATGGCTTTTCTCGTTTATATATCTTTGTTAAGAAATTTTGCAAGATACGAAATAAATTTAAAAGTTGAGAATACGTTCAATTGTTCTTTTTATTCGTATCGATTTCTTTTCGTGCAAAAATAAAATACAAATTCCATTTTCTAAAATGCGTTGTATTACTATTCTATTTCAGCAGAAGTTTCAAACCTTTATCTTGGAGATAATGTGTCGAGAAATAAAACAATTGGAAATAGAGATTCATAGAAGTACTTCTCAAACTTTGCGTATAAATTATCGTGTCCTGATTAATCTTGACTTTACCTAACAAAAATAAATAGAAGTATGTATTATATTACTCAACTAAATAATTACACTTGAGTAGCAAAATAAATTGAAGAATGGTAGTCACAAAAGCAATTAACAATAGGGATTATGCGATCCGACCACGGAATCGGACTTCAATTTGCAAACCAATATATTTTAATCCCGATTAACCCATGTCGAATGAACGAACAGACCAAATTTACATCTACAATTATTGGAACATGTTGATGAAATTATGTCTTCATTATTATATCACGGTGATTGGTAATTCATTTAGAAGTCGTGATTACTCTTTGCTCAATAATGATTGGTCAATGATTCTATTTCAATGGAAATTTATATAAATCATTACTATATTATAATTAATTTGTAAAATGCCATATCAATCATTAAATAGTTAAGCACTATCATGAAATTATTTTCTTACACAACTATAGATATGGCCCAGTTTTCAGCCGACTTATTCTATGTTATTAATATTCCAACAATGTCAAGTTCCAGTCACGTGTCAAGTAACAAAATGATTATGATATATTTATATTTAAATTTTTAAGCCATTTGCCATTGATCAAAGTAATTGAAGCTTTTAATTAAGATGTTTTCGGATTTTGGAAATCAAATTAATATGAACTTTAATTAAGTAGCAAACTTAAAACAGAATTCCTCTATGCTATTGGCGAAAATCAACGAACTGAGCTTGATAATGTTACGAGGCCTAAATAAACTGACGCTGCATGAGCATGCATCAATCAACTAGGATGTCAATTAATCTGCTCGTAATGAGGCAAGGCTTACGTCACTGCTAATTTAGTTTGGCTCTAGAATTTCGAGCGAGTTTTCGAAGCGAAAGGAAAACAGAGTAGAGTTGTTGTCCTCATTTCGGATGCATTTTATATTCTTGATCCATTATTTCCAATAGGTTTGCATTATGCCCGTTTTACAATATGCCAGTACAGTTAATACTGTCAGATAAAGTTCCTACTGGACAATTGTAAACACTAACTGGCGCCAGTGAGCTCATATTCCCCGTGCCAGATCAGCGCCACTGTCCTACTGTACTGGATATGTAAACAAAGCATAACATCTGTGATCCACGTTAGGTCATAAGTCTAATTTTCTTCAGTATTCCATAAAATCCATCTTGCTAAATTAATATCACCGAATATTAAAAGAAAATTTTACATTTTCCTCTCTTTATTTTAACAAACGGGACTGTTTTGATGAAATTTATATTGAATAACTTATAAATGAAAACTCATTATTACATACTAGCTTTTACCCGCGACTTCGTCTGCGCGGAATAAAAAATAGAAAATGGGGTAAAAATTATACTATGTTCGTTTCCTGGTTCCTAATCGTAGAGTTACACTGTTGTATTAATTATTATTTTTGTCGCTTTTTTGTTCAAATAAATGAAAGGGATGATAATATGTGTCATCGCAGTGGAATTATATGTTAAAATTTATATTGATAAAAACCGCGTTCAGTTCATGCCATATCAATACGTACGAATATATATTTTACTGTGAAAATGAAGCAAGGTACTTTTAATTAAAAATAAATCTGAAAAATCTCAGAACCGATCCGATTAAAAAGCCATAGAAATGTTATCAAATTAAATAAATGACTTGTTCGTGGATGGTATTTCTCGCAGCACGAAGTAAATTGAGAAAATTTAATAGATAATGTTACGATTTCTGTTTATCTGAACTATTACTAGCTTTCGCCCTCGACTCTTTCTGCGCGGCATTAAAAAAAAACGAAATAAGTAGCCTATGTTTTCTTCAAGACTATGTTCTAGATCTGTGCCAAATATATAATATATAAAAATGTTGTCATTGAAAAAGTTAAAAAAAATAGGTACGCTCAGCTTCTTTAAGATAAGCAAATGGTAGGTTTTTGCTCTATTTGTTAAGATCTCAAACAAATTCGTAGGCAAGGAGCGTAAACTGATAAGAATCAGTGCCGTCCCTTCGAAAGCGTTCTGAGAGCACTTTGTACTTTAAGCGGTCGTAAAATATCTTTGTACTTTGAAAGGCGAGACACTTTTGAAATGTCCCCTTAACGGTTTCAACTCAGACGTAATGATTTAGAAAAGTGGCTGATAGAAAATATGCCGCCGTTCCTATCTTTATGGCCTCTTTCTGTATACCGTAAGATCAACCCCTTTCATTATTTAAACGGATTTTCTTATAAGTGATAAAATGACGAACCCATTAGCAAAGAGCTGATAAAAAAATCAATGTTCATTACGCTTGCTATAGTTACTATAACTAAGAGTGCGATCGGAGATGACTGGCAAATCCAAACTTAATTTTGAAGGTCTGGTCGCACGGCGCAACTGACCTGAATAATCCACCTATGAGGTAGTACCTTGGAATAGATGTGGTATTGTGTGATGTGGAACTGAGAACAATACCAAGATAAAAGTTCAACTAGAGTTCAATTCTAGTCTGTTCGATTCAATTATGTCTCAGAGAACAGAGAATTATTTAAATTTAAATATAACAGTTCATAATAATTAAGTGTATATTCGTCTGCAGATATGTTTCAACTATAATAAAACAATTGAAACATTCTGTCACAAAGCGAGAAGAGAATCGGATAGCGGACGAGCTGCAGCTGCAAACTTAACAAAGGCCCGGAATTAGCGCGCGAATGTCTCGCGGTTAAACTTTGTTTCGAAATCCTTCAACAACATGTTTAGCACAAGTTGTTGAAAATGATAACTTATTTGAATAAACACCTAACAAACCGAGCTCATACTGAACTAACTGTTTCACCCCCCTTTTTAGACCTTTAGGGGATGAATTTCTGAAATTCTTTCTTGTGCTCGCCTAAGTGATAACAGAAATCTACGTGCAAAATTTCAAGTCCCAAGCCTGAAAAATTTTGGTTGTGCATTGATAGTTGAGTTAGTCAGTTTCATATTATCAGTCACTTTTATATTATACTCCCTGTAGCCCGCGACTCCGTCCGCGCTGAATTAAAAAAAAAACTTAATAAGTAGCCTATGTGCTCTTCCAGACTGCGTTCTACATCTGTGATAAATTTCATCAAGATTCGTTGAGCCGTTCTGGAGATACTTTCAAACAAACATACATCCATCCATCTAAACATTCGTATTTATAATATTAGCAAGATAGATTATTATTATTCTGATTCTGTATACTAAATACTAAAAGTATTAAATTAGATTACTTATTTTTAATTTTAATTAATAGGCTTTATGTCAGTGTGACCACACTGCCCAAAATAAGAATTTTAAAATGGTTCTTTCATTAAATTAATGTTCCGAAACGTATAAAGAACAGAGCTTCTTATGCGAATTAAATATTTATTCTTTTTTTAATATTATACGTAAAAGACGCTTCGATTTTTCTGGTTATTCCAATGTAAAATAGTTATAATATTAATTTTGTAACTATAAATAAAACGCAATTAAATATTTTAGAAATTCAACGAAAAGTAATTACGTAGTATTAACAACTACGCGGAAGAGGAGAGACGAATTTTAATCACAATCCCATTACACCAAAGCTTGGAACTCATTTTAAAACTAAATTTCATATGACAAAGTTAGATGAAAGTTCGAGGCGCTGGAGTTACGCTCGAGAGTCACATTATCGTGTTACGGCCTGCTTATAGGATTAGTTACGTTTCACAAATGACGCATACTTCATACAAAGAAACCTTAGTTACAAACTTGAATAAATTACTCACGAGCCTCTATGTATGAAAAATAAATAAAAAATTGACAGTCGCTTATACGGGTTAGACATTTTCATTCTTCACGTTCCAATTTAGTTTTTGCAAACCGTATTCGTTCGTCGTTGGTTTTTTAGTCATAAGTTCCAATCATCTTGACCTTTCACTTATAATACTCTTGTTTATTTCAATACATCCGTCGTTATTCACTTTAAGGACGAAATACGTACGAAAGTACGTGTACATGTGAAGGTACTTCCCCAATGTAACTTATTAATTCGTACAAAATCTGCATCAGTTCTACAACAGTTTCATTAGTAGTCTAAAGACATATGTTATTAAATCCTTAAGTATATAATGAGTAATATAGTTTACTACAACGTTTTGTATATATTGAATTTTGATAAAAATGTAGTATAAATTGCAATAAAACAAGACATGACAAAAGCGAAAAGATTTCCGGTTAAACATTAAAAACCTCTTACGTTGGAACTGCGAGCCGGGACGTACAATTTGTGGCGCGCGTGACAAAATTCAGGGATTCCCCTGAACACGGCACGGCAATATTTCAACTCCGCGGTGACGTCATATTACATTTATTTTACAACTGAACAAATCCCGCAGGCCGAGATTAGATCGGCTTTTTTTCAAATTTTACTTTTGTTCGGAATGAGCAAAACGTACTAGTTTTTAAATGGAACAATTGCTCATAAAAAGCTACAGGGGTTTCTTAAGTTTTCTATGTTTTATTAATAATCGTTATATCCGAGAATGCCTTCGTAAACAGCAATATATTATACTTTCCAGAATAGCTGTAAAAGCCAACTGAGGAATTTATCAACTTATTCATAATGCATATTTATCAACCTACACAATCGCATAGGTTCAGTAATAAGCTTAAATGCAATATGACTTTTAAAGTATAATATAAAGGTACTGCAAGAGCAGAACATTATTTTTTAAATACGAAGCTAAAGTATACAACACCTATGTATACTTTAGCTTCGTATTATATGTAGCTACAGTATGTTAAAAAAACAATAAATGTGTTAATCCTTGTAACACGAACGAGGAAGAATGCCATTAAATCTTCAAATCAATCTAGCCGTTTAGGCTACAGGAGGTAACAATGGAATGGAACATACGGTACATGGGTATGTAGAGTATGTTCCACGTTTATTACACCTATTTTTTTTAAATAATATCTGGTCATAACTCTGCTGCTAAGAGGTAGGATTATATTCTCGATCCTGCTCTCCTGTCAGTTAAAAATATCTAAATGCTAGAAGCGATCATCAGTTTGCGTGAAACATATTAATCAACAATATTAAATACTAGAGCGAAGTAATGATGTTTTACAACATACTTAAAAATAATACACAAAATCTAGATTTCAGGATGTATAATGGAACCTAATAATTTTATAACAATTCTTAAATGTACTATTCACCGATAATACTCCATATCTTTGATTCTTAATCTCTTGATAGTAACATATTGCTAAATATAATTGCCCATTTCGTTATTCGTAGTGAATGTAGAATTTAAGTATATCAATAAAGTAATTTTGATACTGCAAATAACCGGTACAACGGTATACGTTAAAAATTAAACTTTAGTTACTATGTTTGAAAAAAACAATATTTAAAATCGTTGGTAATTTTTGAATTCCTTTGTGTATTCTAAAATATGCTACATTTTTAAATCGTTTCACTATTTATTATTAATTTAGCTATTTGTGCAGTACACGACGGGTTCGGGTCCCGCAGCACAGCCTGCCTTAGACTACGCGTTGCATGAATGGCGTAATATTGTAAATAGATAAAGTGGCACTTACCTACTAGATGCCCCGTTCACCGCCTGCAGGTGCCTGATCACTCCGTCGGTGTCAGTCGAATCAAAATAGTCACTGACATACAGTCTTAAGCACAGGTGGGCACAGTTAATCGAAAAGTTAACTTCGTTAATCGTTAATTCGTTAATTAAAAAATTAACGCAAGTTAAAGTTAATCGTTAACAGTTAACCATACCAAAATTATACATACTAATTTCACACTTATGCGGCGACACTTGTTTAAAATAGTAATTTGACTATACATTTATAGAATGTACACATTAGTATTAGAGACAAGTATGAATGCATTATAGTATATTTCATTTCGAGTGCGGAAAGCCTGTCATTGCAAAGAGTTCCGACAAATGTCTACCCGAGCCAAGGCGCAGCCGAAGGTGAGGGTTGACACTTGGAACAAGTTGTAATGACAATTCCGCACGTGTACTAAACTATTATTTTTAAAACAGTTGCGAAAAAATGAAGCAATTTAATAGAATAATAAAAACACAATAAACTCAACTAACTAAAATGTTTGGAAAATGGCGCCAACCGTAAAAGAATACAAACAGAGTTTTTTTTTGTTTTCTTCACCCATTCTGGGTAGGCAAAGGGAACTATGCTCAAACAACCAAGTCTTCAGTAGATTATTTTTATTGATATGAAATGAAAATGAAATTTAATGAGACGAAATAAAATGAAAACTAACCTAAGTCATTGAATCAAATCATTAAATCTGATATTGTAACAACATAGGAGCTTCTTTTAAGAAATATTTGCATGAATCATAAAAACATCAATGATTTTTTTTTTGTAAAAACTTCGTAGTTAGTTTGTCTTTTTAACAGACATTATTTTGATAATTGGGAAAGAGAACGCACGAGTTTGGAAAAGCTAAAGAAAAAGCACGATTAAAAAAGTGTTTTAATACAGTTGCTCAAAAAGTGGCGTATTGCAGGGACGAAGAGCGTTCGGAATGTGGGCTATTACATACTCGTGCTTTTATATATTCGTAATGAAATATACTATTTCGAACCTTCTTTTATCCTGTCTATTTTGTCCTGTTGTTCACGTCTTTCCCGGACGCTTTGATGCATCACACTTGCACGCGAACTTCACATATATCAATTATCAACTCTTTCGTTCATCAATCAAGTCGCCGACAGTCGCCCTACATAGCTGAACTTAGGAGCGTGGCGTGGCGCGTAATTTAAACAAAATGACAGCACGTCTCCAAGTTTCTAATTTAACGATTAACGGACTTTTATTAACGGAAGTTGAGTTTAACGGAAGTTAACAAAAGCGTTAACACTTTTTGGAGTTAACTTAAAAGTTAATTCGTTAACCAAAATGTTAACTTCGTTAATTAACGATTAACGGATTAACGAGTTAACGCCCAGCTGCGGTCTTAAGACGCCAGCAATGCTGCACTTCTGATGCACCCGATGCACCACTTCCCGTAAGATACATAGATCCGTCGTTGTCGGATCGAACGCGGAACTGTAAACTTAGCGACCCTATACGGTAAATAATAGACACGTCCGATGTGCTCTTTTACTAACTCCCGTCGACTTTCGATGCAGATCGTCAACTCTGCCGGATCACCGTCTTTCCCGCACAAGCCACCGCAGGCCCTGCACCCGACCGTAGGTGAGAGGGATTTTGAAACTACCCGCTTGTGCGGAAGAATAAAAATGAGTCGACCTACCAACATTAAACCTGCATAGGGGAACGCGAAATTTAAAAATATAGTTCGGCATCGTAGATGATGAACACAGTGCATCTGTATCGAACACTATTGATTTTCATTAAATCTAGTGTTAGCTTTAAATAATTTTGGTAAATAATAAATACAAAAATAGCAGAACAAAATATTGTTATTTGCTAAAGATTCTTATCTTTCAAAAAAAGTACCTGATTTAATGTACTTGTTTCTTTTAAAATGCATATCGAATTATCTTCGACAGCGATAAGTAATTAGCAAATTTTCGATCACAAGTGATGTTATTTTTGCCTTATCTTATTCCATTTAGATAAAATTTCAACAAAATATTGAAATTCTTAAACATAATCTTTGTACTTCTTGTACTTAGGTATTGTTACTAGTCTAGAACCTCAGATGATAAATGCTTCTTACCTATTCAAATATATAATAAATGTCAAATATTCATATTTTAAAGGCAGATTAAAGATATTTGTATAGTGTAATAGTATAAAAATAATTTACTAACTCCACCCTTATCATTTGGTTTTGTTAATTAACTATCTTGGTTAGAACATGAAACACCTACATTATGACATCAAAAATAATGTTAGACACTGTTTTAACCCTTTGACTGCCGCTGATTGATATTATATGATATGATATGTTTCACCATAAATATGCATCACCACAATGCTTTTCCTATAAATACTTCATTATTGGTAAAGATCGCATTTCGCAAGCCTACGCATAATAATATTTCAATAACTATGATTTGTCAAAAATCCGCACTGGGCGATAGAGTCACGGTACAAAGGGTTGACATATGTTTAAGCTAAAATTTAATTGAAACACTGTCTAAGTTTTTATGGTAAGGCCTTTATCGTCTCATAACTTTATGAAACATAAATAAAAGAAATATAACTTTCATAAAAATTATTTAATAAAAACCGCGTATTAACATAAATTGTTAGAGATAGGTTTGAACGTAATCAATGACTAAACAATTGATAAGATATGGGTTGTGATAAGTCAATTCAATCAATAGCAAAAGGGCACCATACTAGTCTCATATCATTCGTTATAATGTTGACTTGTCATACGTGGTAATTATCAAAAAATAGACATTACGAAGTCTTAACAAAAAAAATGGATGATGTGCATAAAGTGGAACCTTATAACATTGCAAAAACTCATTTCCCTAAACTACACGAGAGAATACAAAATAAATATAATGAAATGCAAAAAAAGATGGAAAAGTCTAAATCAATAGATATGTTAATGTGCATTGGTGATAATTTTATATACAAAGAACCTAAACGAAATCTAAGTACAAGTGATGTTAGAAATGAATATCAAGATATCGACAGCAATATTGAAAGTGGAAAGAAACTACGAACAGAAACGATGAAAATTGAAAGTACTAAAGAAATAAATGCATCCTATGAAGACGTTAATTTCAAAGAAATTGTTGTTACTGTAGCAAACAACGATAGAGGAAATGGAAAAATTGAAAGTGAAAATGAAGATAACCTTTCGGATAATATTTTTCTCAGTGACATGAGTAATTTTTCTAAAACAAGCTTGGAATCGTAAGTAATTTTTGTTTATTTTTTATTTATATATTTACAATAATTTTATTTGCAAGAAAACTAATTTAGTATTATTTGTATTAGATATAGTGTTTCTAGTGCTACATTAAGATCTATAAATATCAATCCCATGCAAGAGATGCGCGTGCGCATAAATTTAAAGATTTTTTTGTCTAACACTGTCTAAACACAGACATATACTTCAATTGTTGTTAAAATATTTCTATTGTATTATTTCTAAACGAATTGGTCGGATCGCCCGGTGAAATACCACGACCACACATACGACAGGCGTGAAGTGGATGCAATTCCGCGTTTCGTCTGATGAGTGTGGTGCCGCAGGCCTAATTTTAGTCATCATTCCCTTCCCACCGGAGGTGGAATTGATGGAGGAGGAGATGCATAGAAAGGTTAAATATTCTTTTTTTGTGCGTCTCCTCCTTCGTCGATTGGGTGTAGGCAACACATCTGCAATTGCGAATGTCTATGGGCAGCGGTCGCTTCGGCATTTCGGCGAATTCATGTGGTCGCTTGCTAGTTTGCTACCTTGTAGTATAGAAATAAATAAAAAAAAACATTTTCCTAAATTTTGTTTTATTGCAAGTCTACAAGATATAGGCAAAGAAACTGATGAATCAAGCCTTCCACCTACACCGACAACTAAGTCAATACGTCAAAAAATCGGCTTACGTATGACAGCTGTGAAAGAAAGGCGGAACGCGAACAGGGAAAAAAAGAAAGAAGCCAAAGAAAAGGTCGAGAAGGTACATTCTTAGAACGTTAACTTCTAAAAACAAATTCATCGAACAGTGACACGTATTCGACGTACGATTTCCGGCTAATTAAAAGATTTATTTACGTAACAGTAATCCATTAGCTATATGAACATACAAAATAGAATGAACTTACTATAAAGGATATTATTATTACTGTTTTAAAGAGGAATTAAGGTTGGCAATATGTTTTTTGAAAAGTTTTCGTTAATGGAAACGTCAACTTTAACGATCAAACAAGTAAAATACAGAAAATCCTAATTCTATAAACTGTACATCATATAATAAATAATTTTTCATTGCAGCTAATTCTAACCAACTCGCCCAACGATCACTATGACAAATTTTTGAAAAGAACTAAATTTGCAACTACGACTATTGCATTAATTGAAGCCTCTGGTTATGAAAATGACGATGAGAAATTTCGTTTTTTAAGCTGCCGTTTTAGGTAGGAACAATTCGATAATTAGTTACAAATTTAAAAACGAAAAGTAAGATTTTTAATGATATTTAATTACAGGTTAGGTTTGGAAAAACGCAAATCAAAAGTAATAAAAACTAATAAACCAGTAGTGAAATGGCAAGAGCTTATCAGTATTAGTATGTACGAAGATACATTGTTGGAGATATCACTTTGGGATAGAGACGTATTCATGGGCAAGTGAGTATTTTAATCTATATAGATGTAGCTTTTTCAATTTGTACTTATATCTAGATATTAGTAATTGATTTTGCTTCTTTATCATGAGTTCTCGAAACCTAACTTTAAGATTTATAAATTAAATTCAAAAACCACCTATGATAAAAAAAAAAGATTTTTTTTTTGTAAGAATACAAGCAAATTTAACTTCTTTAGCAAATTTTTCACACACGTATAAATTTAGGGATATTAATTTAAGAAAATCATATCATCAAATGTTGCATTGAGTTTATAATTAAATTAATTAAATATGATATTTAACTACAGGTCCATCGTAGATTTGTCTCACTTGAAACATGAGAAAACACATAAAATGCAGATCAACCTAGAAGATGACGGTCGCAATATAAAATTGTTCTTTCTAATAACGATAAGCGGAATAGTTCTTAACAACACAATTCTTGACCTTGATGATTACCAAAATATCCGGAATAAATTGGGCATTGAACGCAAAAAATTTGTAAGTCTTAAAGTAATCCTTTATATACTTTCTACTTATTACTATCCTTTCTAACCCCATTCAAATATGTCTAAATTTTTCGACCGTAGCAACGTTTAGAAAAATAAATCACAAATACATAGTACAATTAATTTTACCTGCTGACGAGCATTAACTTTGCCAAAGCGATAAATCAACCACGCCGGTCCACTGCGAGTTGATTAACTTCACATATATCTTTAATTTTATTCACAAATACGTGCATCAAGATGTTTTCCTTGATCGTACGAATGTCAGTACATATGTAATTTGTAAAAACATTGGCACATGACGGGGCACGAACCCAGGATCTGCAGATTACAAGTCAAGTTCGCCATCGGCGCTCTTATCTATATGACTTACTAATTTACAGGCGTGGTATCGAACATTAAAAGACTTCACAGACGTTGGCTGGCTATCTGTCATTGTCTTCGGCGCTAAAGGACTACCTAATACAGACTGCTATTGTATATTAAAATTGAATAACGAAACACTTTACACGCACACTGTTCACAAAACAAACGAACCGAATTGGATGAAGATATTAGTTTTGTAAGTAAAAATGTTTATTAAACATTTTCATTACATTGTTTTGTGATTTTGATGAAAAATAATTTAATAATTTTGTTCCAGCACAGTTACTGATATAACATCAGTTTTAAAAGTAATAGTGTTTGATGAAAAGAGGTCAGAGGATGTTGGAAAGATTTCAATACCACTGTTGAAAATAAGTACAACCGATAAAAAATGGTACGCACTCAAAGGTATCAATCTCAAAGAGAAAGCTAAAGGAAATAATCCGAGAATACTCTTAGAAATGGGAATTACTTGGAATCTCGTAAGTGAATGCTTTACCATAAGTTTTGGACGTAATGATATACTTTTAGGTAAAATTATTTTGTTATTTTTTAGATAAAAGCATCGGCTCGTGTTATAAATCCGAAAGAACCCGATCTGTTAGAAACTGAGGATAAATTAGATCGGCATATTTTCGCACGTAACATATCACGGGCTAAAGCAATATATTCCTGGATAATGAGCACATTTCAAATATTCAAGTAAGAGTTTATTTTGTACGTCGATTGCGTCAATCTTTTATATTTTAGTAAGATTAGTAAATAATAATCAATCAATCCCTTGGGTTAATGGCGTTTCCTTATAGATTTCGCCAATGTTAAGTGTATATAATACTCTGCTTTATAAAGCGGGCTTCGTGAACGAACAAGGTCACAAATTGTAACTAAGAATTAAGTGAGTAGCTATAGTAAATTATATTTCTTGCGTCTCTTTGAACTTGTCATCTGTCATCTAGCTGAAGATCGCGACAACATCAGCGCGTTATTAGAAACAAACTTAGTAAGTAGCTTAGAACTTAGAACAATGTATTCTTCCAGATTATGTTCTACACCTGTACCAAATTTTATCGAGATCCGTTAAACCGTTCTGAAGATAACTTCTAACAAAGATCCATCCATCCAAACTTTCGCATAATATTAGGTAAGATAAGATAGTAATAAGTAACTAATGTAGTGTATATTTTCAGGACAATGTTTGAATGGGAATCCAGGAAAAGTAATATCATAGCTTTAATAGCTTGGTTATTTTTTTGTTGGTTCTTCAAAATTTGGATGCTACCCCTTCTTCTTCTTATACCGTTTGCGTGGTACAAGCCCACAAAAAACCCCGTACTAATCAGTAAGTTGTTACGCGACCACTAATAAAATAGTGTTGGGTGCACGAATGGGCCGGGTCGACCGGTACAATACCTAGACCACACAGAAGCCAGACGTGAAGTGGAAGCAATTCCGCGTTTCGTCTAATGAGAAAGTGCCGGAAGCCTAATTTTAGTCCTCGTTCCCTTACCGCCCTTTTCTTATAAGTAAAGGATGGGAAGGGGAAGTGGATTTGACGGAGGAGGGGTACATAGGAAGAGGATATGTCCACTTTCTGTGCATCCCCTCTTTTGTCGATTAAAGGTAGGTAATTGCAAATGAATTGCGGATGTCTGTGAGCAGCGGACGCGTCGCTATTTAGGCGGATTCAGAGGACCGCTTAACGAAAAAAAAAATTCACGCATTAATTCAAAATGTGCACCAAACTACATATCCTCGACCAAATGAATCTTAAACTATTATAGTACCAGAACTCATTATTCAGTTTTCTTCATTTCTTGGTTTCTTCAGAATTTAATTGAACGTATTATAATTTATAACATTAAAATAATTCTTATAACATATTATTTATCACTTATGAATCAGATTTATTGAAGTTAGATTTATCTGAATCTGTTTTAATTTGTTGCAGTTTATTTTAAGAAAATAAACTGCAACAAATTAAAACTTCCTTCAAATATAAAATCATTCGCTCAATTATTAAAGCTCATTCTAACTTTGGATATTAAACTATAAAAAGTTGACATCAATTGAAATCATTTTGTATTTCTAAAGGTAATGGACCACTATATTTATTTTATTTTTTATTTTATTGGTGTTAGTCGACATTAAAGAAAGTCGTCAGACAATTATGTACAAACAAATTGTATACAAACCAAACTGCTTAAAATGTTTTTATTATTTTTATATAACAAATAATTAGAATACTAATAATACTTTCATAAATTCCAGTCAGAAGAAGGTTTGAGCAAATTCCAATAGAAGGAGAAGAAATTCCGAAGCAGGAAAAGGTAACAAAATCAATCTGTTAAAAATCCTTCGTGTTTAACGTTAATTTTAAAGTAAGTAAATAAGCAGGTTTTTTCTTTCAGGAAGAAAAAAATTTAACGCTTCGACAGAAAATAAATTCCCTCCAAGACATGGTACAGACTGTACAAAATGTAATTGGAAAATTTGCCAGTCTCGGGGAGAGCGTTAAAAAGTAAAAATAAAATTTAATTAACACTTACGATCAAAGTGTCTCCTCTGCGATTCAACTAAAGACCGATTTCCTTCTTTTTTCCAGTCTTTTCAATTTTTCTGTTCCGTTCGTGAGTTGTTTGGCGATATTTTTAATATTATTCATAACTTTGGTTATGTATTTGATACCACTTAGATACATATTTATGATTTGGGGTTAGTACAAATGTTATACTTAAAATTAGGATGTGACATATTTGATCATTTTTTTTGAAAAATAATACGGTAGGGGATGGATATTTCATAAGAACAACTACACTACAATACTACTGCATTATAGTACGTAGATATTAATGTACGGTAAGACTTATAATTAAAAAAATTATCAGTTCTAAAATTATTCCAAATTCAATTACAATAATTGTACAATAGTAAGTGATTATAAATTTGTTAGATAGAAATGTTCAATTTTACAATTGCAGGAATACATAAATTTACAAGGAAAATTTTAAAACCGAATAGAATACCAAACAATGAAATATTAGACTTGCTTTCGAGAGTGCCTGACGATGAAACTTTGGTAATAACAATATTTGAATAATGTCTAAACAATTTCTTATTTTTATTTTTATTTTCTAGTTCGTTGAGTTTCACGTCTAATTTTATTTGCAGATGGACTGGGAACAGCATTCTTTGGAAGCGTTATCCAATGAAGATGAACATTTGTGACTATCAAGATCTGACTAACCTAAGATTACATTATTTGTAGGGCCTTGTCCGAATTCTTTATTTTAATCTGTAAAATATTAATAGTGAAATTATATAATAAAGTATAAATTTAAGTAAATACACAAACGCTGCACGCTTATCTTAAATAATGCAGTAGACAAAGCATCTGCAAATGCGGATGTCTATAGGCAGCGGTCGCTTCACTTCTTTGGCGAATTTAGATGGCCGCTCGCTCGTTTACCACCTTTTACTATAAAAAAATCGTAAAATAAGAAAAAAATCATAGCAGAAAGTAGAACGAAGTGTAATAATTTAGATACAATGAATTCCAGCACGTAAGTCAGTTTCATGAATTTCTCTAACCATAAATCACACTGACAGATACATTATGGTTGAATATCACATCATTGGTGATATACAGCAGATCAATTAGCCATTCTATATCCTGTTTAGTATGCAAACGGTGCGCGTTCAACTAAATCACTAATCATCTGATTAGAAGCAAATTACACCTTTGCCTTTGCAGACTACGAATTTGCATCCCAAGTAATTACTTTGATAATAATCTGACTAATATCAAAGTAAGTAATATTACATTATAATTGTATCGCATTACTAAGTTATTTTTCTTCTTCATTTCGTGAAATTTGCAAGAATTATTTAAGATGCTATTAGATACTGCATCGCTATTGCTTAGTGACAGAAAAAGATTTGCATCAAGAAGTAGCTTAACTTCTCTATTTAAAAACGCACGTACAACTATCTCATCAAATATTATTTTAAAATATATAAATAAAAATCTTCCGAACCAATGGTGCAAGAATTTTATTTTATAAATCCTATGATCAGCCGATGTAATTTCTACATTTCGTCAAAACTAAGTAGTAAGGTCAATTAAAAATATAGCAACTGTTCCAAAAAAAACAACCATGTTGGCCTTAACCCTACGCCAAATAAAATTAAAAATAGCTTTTATTAATACAGATTTTTATTAACATTCACTACAATACCGATTTAATGTAATACAGCTACATCGTAAATTAAAATCACAGATTACATGATCAAATGTTTTGTACATAATATTATCTAATAAAATGTTGTCACATAAATTAATTTTAATTTTAATCTATACAACAATTTCCGATCCGAGCCTTTCGAATTCATTAGCAAAATAGACCATATCTTTGTGGTCTAGAGCTGAATTTTGAAATACTATACGGAAAAAGTTAACGAGGTTGCCTTGCGGCTGATACGTGACCATCATACTTCCTTCTTTTATCATTCGTTCCTTAATTTTGGGTGCGACCTTATGGAGCCTTTCTCTGTAATTCGGATCATTCTCGCAACCTCGTAGACAATTTGGAACGTACCAGAACATAATGTTGGTGCATTCAGGATTCTCGAGTACAAGCTCAAAGCCAGCTCTTTGTTTGATGTGATCCAAGAAGTATTTAGCGTTATCGAAGAGTTTGTCGATATGCTTCTCGAAACCGTCACTACCTTTCGCTTTCCACATGAACCAAAATTTGAGGACATCGGCGCGTCGTCCGCATTGGATGTGTTTGTCACCAGTATCGTACGAGGTGTCGTAAAACTTATCCTTCTGGAAGAGATACTTCGCATTGGATGAATGGCCTTCCTTCAGGACATTTTTATGTTTGACCAGGAATGTGGAACATTGCTGCGGAGCTGCAAGAAGCTTGTGAGGATTCCATGTTACCGAATCGGCTCTGAAAACAGATACAAAAATTCTTATGCGTTTACTTTAAAAGATACATTGTATTTTAATTTAATAGACAATTTATTATAATCTAAAGCATATGCTGTACTGTTAGAAGTTAACGACTGACACTTTTTCTACCTTCAACACTAACCTTAGTCAAGCTAATGACCGCCAGTTACTCGAACTGAACAAAGATTGCGTAAACTCGCCAACGCACCGCTATTTGCTCCAACGTTTTTTATTAGCACTCAAGGATATGTTTCGCAATTCATTAAAACAATTTATTATAATCATAACTTATAATTAAAAATACTGAGACAGTCGCCTCCTTATTCCGAATCTGAATCTTATTTAAGGCAACAGAAACAGGATTTTTTTAGGAATTAAAAACAGCAACTTAAATCAAAATCAAAGTTTCAAAATCTTCATGTAAGTAGTTAATGAGGGTAGTACTAACCTTGTTAGGTTATTTTCTGTATTAGTCTTAATATGATCCTATATGTATACATATAAGTTTAAATTTGCAAAAAAAAACTGACCCTAGTCGATAAATATTTACACATAAAAATGTCAAAGTTATTTTTAATATTTTTTAGCTATTTTGAACAAGGTTAATGTGCCGAAACTTTGGGATCAATGACCTCAACAATCGTTGACATTGATAATCATTATTTTACTTCAACTCATTTGCTTATTCTTAATATAATAAATAACAAACAAAAACAAAACTTGATTCTACAAAGTTAATACTTAGTACTTTCAACTGAGGAAGACTGTATTTGTGGCTACTTTCGAGATTAATGTGTACTTACAACTCTATTCCTTTTAAGAGATGCCTATGTTTCTTCGACATCAATGCGCCTCCGCCCCAGGCCGCATCAACATGTAACCATAGATTATACTTCTTGCATAGACCAGATATCGGAATCAAGGGATCGAAAGCCCCAAACACAGTCGTACCCGCAGTCGCAGTAACCATAAAGGGAGTAGATCCCGCATTTATAGCTTCAGTAATCTTGATTTCTAAATCCGCAGCATCCATTTTACCCAATTCGTCTGTTTTTATCATGATACAGTTGTCGCTACCAATACCCATGAAGCAGGCCATTTTCTTAGTCGAGTAATGTGCTAGTTCCGATGTAAAGAGTACCAGTTTTGGTACTGCGTATACACCTTTACTCTGTTGATAGAAAAGTTACGTTTAAATTTTATAAATTATTAGGATGGAAAGATATTATTATAGTCATCCTCTTTTTATCATTCAATTAAGTCTAAGTACTGCAATTCTATCCCAAAGCCGTAAAAACAATAAACCAGAATTTTTTAGGGTTTATTTTTTTATTTTACAAGTTGTACAGAAAATTTGTTTACAACCCTTATTTTCATTATGTCTATCAACAGCTCGTTGCAAACTGTTCGAAATGTATGAAAAATGGTAGTCAAATTTATCAAACAATAAACGCTCAAGAGTTTTTACAAAACAAATAAAATAAAAACAAGTTCGTAAAAACGTTTGAAACGAGCGTATTCAAAAACGAAAGTGGTAAATTCAGAAATGTATAAGGAAAATAAAGGCTCTTTTTTTAATTTTACATCCATATTTTTTCTGTTTTTATAGGTTAAACAAATATTCATAGATGGACGTTCCTATGGTATTATTTCTACTAAAACGTAGATGCCGCCTACACTTCGGGTTAAGTTTTATATTAACTTGCAAATTCATTACTATTTTGTACATTTATGTAAATGTTCACATTTAAGGATGTAGCTTTTATAAATGGTCAAATTTTAAAACATATTAATACAGTTGAATCCAACCTTCAATATTAATTCAAGATTATTATTATTTTTCTAGTACAAAACATAACTTACTATGCCTAAACTTGTAATTTTACGGAAATCTCCGCGTTAAGAATAAATCGAAGTAAATCTAAGGACGTTCCTACAAAATTCAAGTTTATACGTCTACAAAATATAACATTCATGTGTCGAGGCCCCACCGGTATACCGCACGCGAAATATTTACAATCATTAAAGAAACTAGGTTAAGGTGACCACCGAACTTCCTACAAAACTAGATTTCATACCTTATATTTATGTATTTCTAAGATTCTATTCTATTCTAAACAAATAAATACATGATGTACTAATTATACTACTTTAACGACGTTACAAAAAAAACAAATATCGTCTTGCGTCTCTTTAAAGAACCCCGAATTGGCAACGCAATAGAAAATAATTTATTGCTTGTTTTTGATAAACTTAAAAGCATATAGCTTATCTTATAAAAAACCAAGCCGTTCTGTTAAATATTCCATAATATTATGCTGAAATTTTTTTTAGGCTATAAAAATTTCCTTAACAAAATTTAACTACATAACGACTAATCGCAAATTTCTGTTCTAAAAGATCTGACAATTAATTAAACGTATCCTCACTGCAATAATTATTAATAACACAGATACTTTTATTAGTCATGGTATTCCCCATATACCGCTTTAGTGACATATGCGATAGCTTTCATAGACTGTAATTGCCGTTTCGTTAAGGAATTTCCCTTATTTCTTGCTCTAAGTGACTTACTTACATGACCTATGTCATTACATGTCATGAATTTGTCTCGGAATACAGATTTTCAATGACTATTATAGCTCGTTAATACTACTGACACAGTAATTCGACATTTGACTTTTGAATAGATAATTTAGTGCTATCCAATTTTTCTTTCAATTCTTGATACTAACCTTGACATCTGGATAGAAGTGATGTCTGGCGCAGCTGATCGCATATCCGTTGGATATCGATCCTCCAGGACAGAATATACCATCTCCGTCGCCGTCTTTCCACCCAACGATAGCCCGCATTTCCCTCAGTACTTCTTCTTCCATCAGAGTGAAGACAGGGGCTACTTCGTAAGTATAAACACTAGGGTTTAACGCATCAGTCAGCCATTGTCCAATCAGACCATATGGATCTACTGTAGAGAACAACTGGTTCACGAAGTAAGGATGCCCAGTATTGACAGAGTAACGCGCAACCTTGAAAAAAAGATGTTATATCATTAAATTAATACATGAAGTGAAAACTTGGTAACCTTTTTTAAGGAAATTTCACGATACGGATGAAGATGTCTGACATAGTTAAAGTTTATGCGGAGTAGAAGTGCATTACGCTATTTTTAATCCAAAAATCTTTGTTAATTATGGTCGAATTTCGTCCAATGGCGACCACTAGTATTAATTAATAAAATGAAATGAAGTTTAATTACTCTGATCATTTAAAAAGATAATAAAAGTACAATTAAGAATCCTAAATATTTCGTTTCAATTCAAACCTTAAATGATTTCACCGTCAAAGAACTTACTAGTTCAACTTATCAATTAAGTAATATTTCTTATTTATACACACACTCATATCTTTGGATTGTTTCAATATCTTTAATTGCTATATATAATAATAAAACTAAGTTCCACATTTAAAAAAATGTACATTATAAAATTACAATGGATTAATTTTTAACGTCGCAATAAAACAACTTATTGCATGACCATCATATAAGGACTTCCGCTTGTTATAACAGATTACATTGGCATCTTAAGTTTATCTCAATAATCACCAACGATATATGAAAAGTACCTACTTAATTTAAAATTAATTATGCTTGTATAACCCTTTAAAAAAAGTTACTACAACTAGGCATTGGAACTTTTGATAGCAATGGAAAAGCTTTAGAAAGCACAAAACACTCCTTTATCATGTCACCGACGGCTGAAAAACTCTCATGAAAGCCTTAGCAAAGGCAATCAAAAAGCATACGTCCATAAATTATTCTCTTCTATTTCGTAAAACGTTTCGATTACAATGGACTTTTTTATAGTCAATATCATCAGCTCACTACAGATGAAATAGTTAAAACGTGGATATTTTTACGATTTTTCAAATATAACTAATAAATAATAGGACAATTATTGTACTAGTACATTTCACACACAAATAGATTACAGACAGGAAAATACTAACTGGAAATTCACGAATACAAAATTGATTCGAACTCTGAACACACGAGAAACATCACACGAATATTTTAGTATCTAGGAAGCGAATTCGAGAATTAAGACAGATTAAAACTCTTGTTCCACTGACACAAGTACAAGTACAAAAACATGTTGATATTCCTCTTTCTCTCTTTGGTAAAATAAAGTAAACAATATACTTTTTTAACTGTTTAGACAGTGGAATTATACTGTAAAATAAAAGTAGTAACGAAGTTTTTTTTTTCTTTTTATTAATAAATGTAGAAATCATCTTCACGAGTATTACATAAGTATTTAAATGCCTTATAGATTAAGGTTCCAACCTCATTATTAACTATGTGAGTTTCCATCACCGAAACAATTGTATAAAAACATATATATATTTTTTTTTTTTTGGAAAAAAGGTACGCCCGAGTAATTGCCTATTCTACTATTGACGTCAGACTTTTATCACCAATATTAAAAAGTTAAGGGATCTATTTGAAAAGGTCATTTGATAGTGAAAACTTATGGTTTGATTCAAAATTAATTTTGTAAAAACTAATTCTTATAACTAAACAAATGACTAACCTAAATTTGTAGCCGTACTATTAATTAAAATTTTTACTATGAATTGACATGTTTCTAAAATAATTTACATATTTCTAGTTTTTTCTAGTTATTATAATGTTCAATGGTAAATAGGTTAGTTCCTGTTAATATAACTTTGTAAATATTAATTAATCGGAATTAAACATATTTAATAGTTTTACACCTCATACATTTTTAAATTGTTTTTATGAAGAAGTAAATTCAATGTTTATTTTGCTATTCATGACTCACGCTGTCCAAAATTAATTCTTTCTTTTTTTTATCTCATAAGAAACAAAACTTTATACATAAAAACACTAATGTTAAAGGTAAAGCTAAGAATTTTCAGAAAATACTCACATCAGCCATGATGGCTAAAAGTTCGTCATGAGAGATGGGCCCTTCCCTGGGTTTCAAATCAATAACGCTTTTAATTTCATCCGGAGCTGCCCATTCCACCACCTTAGCTGACCTCTGAGACCTTCCGAACACCACTCTCTCCACCAACAAGTCCACAGCTCTTCGTATAAACTCCTCATGTTTCGATCTGTCTGGGAGACTTTGAAACAGGCTTTCTTTTATCGCTTCTCCCGCTACTATAAGGTTAGAATCGGCAGGCATGTCTATATCTTTTTGACTCTTTGCAATCAAATATTTTATCTAGATGTTATTTAGTTTAACTTGCAGTAGTCGGCTGGAAATTAATTGATGCTTGCGGTCGGCCGCAGCCATCAGTGTTACGGTTTTGGCCCCACTCTGAAAGCGTAGCCTTCTTAAATACTCCGCACGACGTCAGTTCACTTTGTTAAGGTTACAACTTAGAGCGCATTATGGATGCACATTTAACAATATACAGATACGTTTATTTGTTTATAAAAAAAGTAACTACAGTTTTATAACCAATTAGAAGAAAGCTTTATTCCATTCTAATTTTTTATCGAAAATCAGTGATTTGGAATTCGCACTCATCGCAATGGAATGAGAAAGTTTTAAAGATATTTCAGGTACACAGATTTTCCATGGAATTTTATTCTTATATAAAGCCATTAATAAAAAGAAAAAGGAAGACGAAGAAAAGACGTTTATACTCTGTACCAACAAAAATATGTAATAAAAATATTTATGTATGTTAGTTATGAATTATAAAAGTCTTGAGAAGAAAATCCGAGTCTTTTATTACATCAAGAAAATTTAATGCACCAATAATATTTCATTCCTCACAAAACTACAATGTATAAAGGATTTTCTTAAAACTTTACCACAGATGGAACTAATTTACTCAAAATGAATTGACGCCTTGTTTTACTGAACATTTTCTACATGTTGGTGTTACAGAATTTAGATGAACTAATCATCATCTGGGGTCTTGTCGCTTGATATCACTTGCCCCTCCGTAGACCAATTATAAAGCGGAAAAAGATACCATCTCTGTATGTAAGAAACTTCTTACAGATTTAAAATAAGAATAGATATCTATTGGGTCTTTTCTTTTTACTGCAGTAAACTAGATCGGAAAGATAACCGATATAAGCTAATATCACTATTGACTTAATTTTAGGTGATTTTTTGAGTGATTTAAACTCATTTCTAGGTTTCCAGTATTTGTTTATGATCGAACAAATCCGCTAAGAACGGAACAGCATCTCAGTGTATAGCCGCTCCTCGTTATTGTAATGCTTTGCTAGCGGTCATTGAGGTGATTGGTAGTAGGTATGACATCAATGACTTTATCATGAATATATTGTATCTTGGTTATTCTAATATCAACTCTAAGACAAATAATTAAGCCTAAGGAATTATCGTCATCCGATTCGCTGATTTCCTTCTAATGTATTAAGGAAAATCAAACTTTATTAGAGATAATTCCAAGCTACATAGTGCAAAATAAACATTGATGTCTTCCAAGTTTAAGTAAAATTTATATAGAGTTGCAATATTTTGTCAAATTATTTTGTTATATTTTTTTACACCTGCACAATCAACTGTAACATAATACATTTCCTGTCACCTTGACACTTCATTTTTCGCTCTTCTAATTATCGATATTATTCCCGCTAAGGAGCTAGTTTTACATGACCAATCAACTGCGAAAAACAATGACGGTCGACTTCTGTCTGATTAGTTACAGCTGTTAATCACGATATTATAACGAAGTGTCACAATATTAATGTCACTATTTATACATTTTATATTATGTATTAGAATGAGTAAATAATAGTCGTCCTATAGGAATAACACAGGTAGTATTTAGTAGATAGAATTTAACATCATACTATAATAATATTATAAATGCGAGTGTTTAGATGGATGGATGGATGCATAGATGTTTGTTTAAAAGTATCTCCGGAGCGGCCCAACGGATCTTTATGAAATTTGGCACAGTTGGACAACATACTCTGGGAGAACACATAGGCTGCTCATTAAGTTTTTTTTTAACTCAAACGGAGTCGCGGACGACAGCCAGTTGTAAATAAATCCAAAGAATCCTAATCCTAAATATAGAGTTTTCAAAATAATGTTTTTTTTTTTAATCAAGCAAAAAACGACAAAGTGAAATACTATTTTTTATTTAAAATTTTAAATCTTTCAGAATTGTGAAAATCATCTAACAGATAATTTCAATTTTACCTTTATCAAATTAACTAATTTATATGTACGAACTTTTTTGAATATAACGTATTAACATTACTCTTCGATTCAATACAAGATTATCTTATGAGTTTTTAATAGACGCAAGAACAACACTTTCTATTTCGCTTCTACAAAACCAATGATAGCCCCCTTACATTAGAGTCTGTGCGGAAAGAGAATGGGCGGGCGTGGCGAAAAACGGAATTAACATTAAGATTTTTATATGGCAATCCAACCCACCTATCTGTCAAACGTCAAAGTTTTGTATTGTTAAGGACTTGTTTATTGTTGTGATTTCTTGTGGTTTAATTGTATTTAATCATGTCTAAAAGGGGTAAAACCTTACACAGTTCAAAAACCCTACATTGTTATAAAATCTGGTTTACTAAATAGTAACTAACGATGACGTTTCGAATCCTTAAAAAGAAAAAAGGATTTCAAACAATAGCTGCAATTAAATATTATGGCTTGCGTTTGAACGAAACGTCAACTTATACGTTTCCAAGAACAAAAAATACAGATAATAGATAATTACTGAAAAAAAAATACTGACCCACAATCTAAATAGTATTTAATTATGCAGAGACAATTGTGGTGTTCTTTATAATCTTTTTTATTTTTAAGTTTTTGTAAATTATTTTTGAATAAATTTCAAAAAACATGTTTTTTGTGGAAAAATTAATTCCTACACAAATAATAAATGTGTACAAGTGGATATATAATTATACAATGTGGTGATTGTTTTTTAAAAAAACATTCGCAAATGAATTTTTCATTAAGATTAAACGATTCCATTCCTTAACCAATATCTGATAGCAGTTCCTCTGATTATCTTCGAAAAAAATAGAGGTAATAACATACATTGCGGAAACATTGACTTGTAATTTTAAAATCTCACTCATTTTGGATGTATACAAGGATGCTTTCGAATTAGATAGGAAGCTAGGATGACTACCCTTGCACCTTTTCACCTTTTTGTCTAAAAAGCGGAATTTGTTCAATGAGTAAGTCAAAGTGAATGGATTCAGAGCCATTACAGTTAAATAAAACGTAGCTGGCCTTGGATATCACAAATTTTTGTCGAAGTCGATATTTTTTCAAGTTAAAGTCATTGAGAAAACAAAATTTATCCCCGTATACAAGGAAGTATTCAACTACAAGAATAATGAAGCAAAAACGATAATTGTGATTTCCCTAACACCAAGTCATTCCTTTAATCGGAATACTTTATGAATACGTTATACGTGTTCAATTACTTGATGACTAATCACTGTAACTTCAATCATAAATGCATATATGTTTTCCCGTAGTGCTTCTGCAACTGAATTATAAAAAGACATATTATATAACGGAGCAACAAATTTTTAAATTACTATTGTAATCAATTAATACAAATTCCAGAAGAAGTTGTGTTAGCATTAAAACAAAACATGGCCACATTCCGCTTTTTAAGCGACTAAAAAAAGTCAAGTGAAATTGATAACAATTCCTTTGTTTTTTTTATTAACTTTCAAGTGGCCAGTGTTATGAAACAAATCAATTATATCAGACAGGATCTCGATATTATGGTCTGAAATCTTATTAGTGGGTAGTTGTTCAATTGACATTGAATTGTTTGATTGCTCAATTAAGCGCCCCCTTTAATTTCTCATATTTATTTTATTAACAATGGTACAGGGGGCCTAAATGATTTTGCGTTTCTAAAATAATTTCACAGTTATCTTTTATAAGCAATGTTGCACATAAAAATGATGTAGTTTTGTCGGTATTCAACAAAATTGAACTAATTTGACATAGGAATAATCTGTACATATTAATACAATTGGAATGTCTGTATGAAATAATGAACGTACATATTTCGTACATATACGTGATGTATATGGGTAACTGATAACGGAAAACCAATTTCTAAAATTTTTGTCTATCCACAAGGCCGCGGTTGATCTTCTAAACCGCTGGACCAATTTGACGGGGAAATAGCTAATGCACCGGGGCATATTATAGGCTTTTTTTTTAATTCTGCGCAGACAAGTCGCGGGCGACCTCTAGATTTTATTCATAGAATAAACATTGGTTCCTTCACTAATTAATTGAAAGGAACTTCGTTCCATCCGGGTGTCCCTTGACACCTCTCAAGTTTTTTTTATTATTATCTGTTAAAGTTGACAGTACTTAAACGAGAAAGTTGCCATGTATCTTCTTCTAATTCTCTAATTCATATAATGTAGACTCAACATTTAAACCTTCTCTGACTACATTATATTAACTTTAATATCTATTATTATTCCTAAATACTTCAATTTTATAAAACAGACCGAAAAAAATAATCACCTTCCACGATTTTGCAATTCGCAACGTATCATAGTAATTATTAACCGTAAGTAACCCTGACACTCTTGACCCAGATTAGAATAATTATTTTCTTTTAAACAAAATGGGACTGCGCTTGAACTAGCATTATACATACTTTTTATAGTGCTATTTCAAGCGCAGAAGAGCAAAAATGATAAAGAAAATATTAAAAATGACTCATATCGATGAAGAGCAAATATGGAATTGATAAAAGACATCAAGAAATCTTGAAAACTAAAAACTTGGACAGTCATTTAATAAGTAGGTTACTAACTAATTTTCCATTTGAAAATATCTGAAATTAAACAATTTATATACTTTTTGGGCAGCATATTCCAATATTACCATGTAAAACTCGAAAAAAAAATAGATTGTGTACATTATTGTGATGCTATCCTTCAAGAACTATTTACTTTCGGGATCAATGGTGTCTTTTGTTCAGTTTTGAAATGCTAATACGGGAAAGTAAACTAACACTTTTATAGCACAACAAACTTAGAGGACCCGGTAAGTTAAAGTTAAACTCTTATATACTCTGTGGTTAAACTATTCAAACTTTTACTTATGTTCAATTTAATTCAATTTCCAAGCAGTGGCTTTTAGGTGTGCCAACTGGGCACCGGTTGTTTCGCCAGTGTCGCGTTGAAGTTTACTTATGTTATTGATCAAAAGATTCGTAGCGGATGCCAAAAAAATACTATAAAAATGTCAACGTCACATTCTAACGTCAGCTGTCAGCGGTCAAAGTCAATGTCAAAACGAATTTTGCTCTCGTAAAACTTAATGTTTAATACCACATGTTTTAATTTAGATTTTATACTATCTTGAAATAATACAATTTACATAAATATGGAAGAAGACGGCCAGTTTAGTGACTATGAAGAAGATTTATCTGTTAAAGTAAAATCAGTTCGTGTAAGTGTTCATTATTCGATATCTTTCAGTTTTCAGAAAATATATGATGCTATCTCAGCTAGAAAGAGCACATAATTTTGAGATCTAAATCTGATTTGAAACTCAGAATTTAAAAAGTTGTTATTATAAAATTATGCAACAATTATTTCTTGATTTTTAAAATAACCAAGTTGCTGTCTTAACCTCAACACAGTAATGGTTATATTTTACTGCATAAAACAAAAAATTATCCTAAAAATAAACTATATTGTTATAAATTTATTTCTTGATTAAATAATTAATTCAGTTACTAGGCTAATATAAAAAAAATAAAACAATATTTTATGTTTGTTAGTCAGAAAGATTATTAATAATCTTTTTATTTCATAATAGTATGAAAATTATATTATTATTTTCAGTTTGCCGAGCTGCCTGTAATTCATAAAGACAATAGTGAAGATGATGACGATATGGATTCCGATGACTATTTCTATGACTCTGATGATCCAACACAAGGTAGTAAAAAAAAGGAAAACGTAAATCCACAAGCGCCATCACACAAAGTAATTACATATCAGCCAAGCGAGAAGTTATTTAAGAAATACATTAACAAGATAAATGTTGATAAATATGAACCAAGTTACTCTGACAATGCACAAAAGTTTATGGATTTAAACGATAGAAAAGTTGATAATGAGAGAATAAGAATGAAAGACAAACATGACAGAGCTACAGCTGAACAAGTTATGGACCCTCGAACAAAAATGATACTATTCAAACTCCTCAATCGTAGTATTATTAATGAAATAAACGGTTGTATATCTACTGGTAAGGAAGCAAATGTATATCATGCAACTTCAAAGGATGGTAAAGATTATGCAGTGAAAATATATAAAACATCAATTCTAGTATTCAAAGACAGAGATAAATATGTATCTGGTGAATACCGTTTCAGAAATGGTTATTGCAGATCAAATCCTCGTAAAATGGTTAGAACTTGGGCTGAAAAGGAAATGAGGAATCTTGTAAGAATGTATAATGCACAGTTGAATGTACCTGAGCCTATAATATTACGTAGTCATGTATTGGTCATGACATTTATGGGAGAAAAGGGCTGGCCCTCACCGAAACTGAAGGATGTAGAAATATCACAGTCAACTGCTAGATCTTTATACAGAGATTGTATTACGATGATGTGGAAAATGTTTAATATTTGTAAATTGGTGCATGCCGATCTGTCGGAATATAATTTACTATACCATAATGGGAATATTGTTGTGATTGATGTATCACAATCTGTAGAACATGATCATCCTCATGCATTTGAGTTCTTACGGAAAGATTGTACAAATATATCAGATTTCTTTAGGAAAAGAGGTGTCGCTACTTTGACTGTTAAGGAGCTTTTTGACTTCATAACTGATGCTTCAATAAATGAAAGCAATTTAGAAGAATGTTTGGAGAAGTTGTCGGATAAGGCTGCTTTAAGAAATTTTGATGAAATGACAGCACCGGAGCAAGTGGAAGAGGAAGCATTTAAAAATGTTTACATTCCTAAGAGGCTCACCGAGGTAAAAAATTTAACTTGATGTTGCAGAGGACTTCGTCCACATTATTTAAAAGAGTGATTAGTAGCTTTTTTGGCATTCCAAACTTTAATTCTATCCATGTTCATAATATTCATCAAAATCCATACAACCATTTTGAAGTTAACAAACATCATCCAAACTTTCGCATTTATAACATTGTAAAGATATTGTTTTTTATGTAAAATTACTACCTATTAATTCCTTTAGAATTATTTTTTCCATATTTGAACAAATTGTTTGTAAATTTTTTTCAGGTTATAAACTTCGAACGCGACATCAGCAAGGCTAAAAAAGGCGAAACCGATGATCTTACATATAAGAAAATAGCTGGCTTCAATGAGGACCTCACTGGAACAGTTGATAAACCTAAAATATTGCAAGAAGATGATGTGAACAGTGAAGATGGCTCCGAGTCTGGCTCAGAAGACGGCTCTGATGATGATGAGGATGAAAAAAGTAAGACTATATTCTGTATTTACTGTCAAAATATTGACATGTCCAATCATACTGAGTCTTCTTGGTTTTGATTATTATTTGCGATTTTTGTTTGATTCAGTAAATTGCAATTCAAAAAAAATCATAGTGGCTTAGAACATGTTAACTTTTATACCTTTTCCTTTATTGTCTTGAAAGCGGAAAGGAATTTTACAGGGTATCTTTTAAAATAGTTGTTTTAATTTATGGTTAATTTAAATGTTTATTAATTTCAGAGGGCAAATTTAAAAACAGCGCTCGCCCCAAGGATGAGTCCCCGGAAAGTAAGAAAGCGAGAAAAAAGGCTGTCAAGGAAGAGAAAGCAGAGAAAAGAAAAACGAAAACCAAGAAACACATCAAGAAAAGACGGGATAAGGGAAGTGGAAGAAAGTAAATACATTCTATTGTTTATAAATATTATAATAAGATAGTAAAATGAAATAAAACACTTCAATAATATTATGGATTTTATTACAAAGTACAAAAGGAAATGGTTTGTCTTCCCTCGAAGTTGAGTTCAGACAAACTCGACTTGAAGAAGTTGAGAATTTGGAATAAACAGAATTTAAATGATTACTGTCTTTCTTTTGAACCTATTAATCTGACGCCAGGTATAATTTTTTGTCGACTGGATTTAAAAAAAAAAACAATCAACTTGAAGATATACTGTCTGGAAAAATGTTGGTTATTCATTTTCATTAAAATACCGTTAAACTGTTTTTTACTACGTTGTCTTGTTTTAAGATCGACAAAAAACCTATAATACTACTACATATAAAAAGATAAAAATTATCTCTTACGTGACATAGTAACATAATGTCTAAAAACACACCTCACTTTAATAAATTATGAATAAATATATTTTAAAACCAAACTATTACCCGACAGATCGTACCAGGTACATTAGCAGCAAGTAGTTACTGTTTCAGATAAATTTTTATACATGACTAGCTGAAAGTGGCATGTATTGCAACACAAACTCAAAATTACGCAAAAGATGTGAAAAAGTAACCAAACGAGATTACAAAAAAATCTAAAAAAATTAACTTAAAGTACTAATGAAACCTATTAATCACATTTTCAAAGCAATCATTTTACCCACTTCACTAATTAATGATTATTTAAAATAATAAAATCCTCATGAGTGAGATGTACCAATGTCTGTAAAAAAAATTAAATAACAAAGTTACTTTAATGTTCAGAAGTTTGATCATCGTCTTTCAATTATTATCAGTACCCTTTCTATACCTATCGTATAAAAGCTGGTTATTCTACACGTTAAAATCAGTCACACCAGCACTCGAAGCCTGCATCTTTGGCTAACACTAAGCCCTAAGCTTAAACCCCGTCAAATGTTAGAAGCATGATTTTTCTGTACAGTGAAAAGAGCAAACAAGCAGTGCAACTCTTGATTCCTTGATGTTAAGGAGTCGCCTCTCAGACATCCGCAACACTAGAGGAACGTTGCGTTGCCGACTTTCGAGAAAGAAGGACCCTAAGTCGTACGGATGAGGAATTACCTATGCTTACAGATTTAAAATAGTTTTATCACATCAGTTTGTACTGGCTACTTATTCGAAACGTCATGTTTGAAAATTGCAAACGATCACGTTGCAAATCGCCATTTTAAACCAAAAAAGCACAATAACCTAAAAATCACCATAATCACGATTATTAAACTAATTTCAAACCAGACTGAGGTTTTGTCAATGTCCAGATATTTCAATAGAACGTCAGGTTTTGCGAAGTGGCAATACATGTCTTTGCACTCTAGTGGAGTTCTACCGAAGCCGAATATTGTGAGGACCATGGCGACAACGCCGCATCTGATGAAGGAAGTCTTCATGAGGATGTTCATGAGCAGTGGAATGCGATGAGCGAAGTCGAAGCCATAGATTGCCAAACCGAGAAAGGGAGCTATCGCTGTTGGTCCTATAGCACAGCCATTCTGAAACACAATGAAGTTGAAATTACAAAAAAAAATGGAATATTTTAATATTTTATCCAACTATGGATTTCCATTAGACGGATTTCAAATTTTGCCTCAGAGCAAATCCACGGTATCCTGCGAACTGTTAAAATTATAAAAACGATAACGTACCTGAACGTTAAAGACGGATCCAATAGCCATACCCATGCCCTCAGAGGCGAAGGACACGATGTTAGCTATCAGACAGAAGCAGATGAACCTCGCTACACTAAACGGCACACCGACCATGAAGTACACGATGGTACAGAAGACAATGTTCAGAGTCACTTGCACTGGTAGCTTGGAGACGGTCAGCGCAGCGTAGTACGGGCACAAGCTGTACCAGCCGTTGAAATGCTCTTTTTTTACAAGTTTCACTTCTTGTGGATCTGAAAAAGAAATCGACCAAGAGATTTGAGGAGCTCCTAAATCATTTTATTCCCAACCCGTCTACTTTTTGTTATATGAGCATCAGAATAGGAGTGACTTTCGACAGTCTCTCTGTCTTTTTAGGTTAATAAATAACTAAATAAATAAATAACTACTGACTTGAATTTTTTGCTGTCTAATGTATTTACGCCATACTAAATTATTTACGACACAACTTTAGCGAATCGTTACAAAAAAAGGCATGACAAAGATCAAAGTGACTTCAACATATAAAATATTATTAAAATCTCATCAAGATAATAATAACGTACATAAACAACGCAACTGTGTTGCACTAATCCAGATGTCTCTAAGTCAGATGTGAACTGCAATCAATATTAATTAGGGTCACTCATCAGGCCCGAGTCGTGTAATGGATGTGAAAGAAACGTTCATTGAAAGCCATATTACTGCATTACATCAGCGTAACCTCTACTGATTGAAGCCAATACAGAAATTGATACAATTTTGTTTATTACATTTGTTGAAAGGTATTCAAGCAACAACAAGAAACTATTGTATTCGCGACAAGTATACTAATTAATGGTTCCATGAAGGAAAGCTCCTTAAGCAATCTGATAATTAATATTTCAAGAGGCGTATTAAAAATTCTTCACCGCCTTCTAATTATTTATAAAGTCTATGAACGTCACATTAACGCTTGCTTATTTGCGTTATATTATAGATAATAATACTTACAGACTAGGACTGGGACCATGATATGGGTGTAAGCAAAGAATATTACGAGGCCGACGCACATCTTCAAGTGATTGAACATCTGCGAGCCATCGTTGGCCATGTCGAAGAAACATAGTCCTATCAACACGCCACACATTGTATGGTGTATTGTCTGGATCCATAGAGCTGGAAATTATTACATTGATTTTAATTGTATTTGAAAAATTAAATATATAGAAATAGATACACATACGTCCATGTCTGTCGGCACTTAGTCTGAGAAGAGTTGACATTGAAAAGATTGTCTGTGGAATGTTCTCGTCGTATTCTCTGATGGTGAAGTATTTTCCAGTCGATTTGTGAACCCCTAATTTGTGCAACTACTACTTCTCTACCTCTAAACGAAGACTTATATTTTATTTCATTTGAAAAAAATATATCAATGATTACCTTGCCGATTCCTTGCTATTTGTTTCAACATCCGTCGGAGTAGTATTAAGAACTGTTCAAAACATGTAGTCGGATATCTTCCCTGTTCAGACTTTTGTACTTTCATCCAGGCTAGTGACGAGTTGTCCCTTGATACTTGGCTTGATAATGACGTCATAGAGTTTCTAACTTCGTATTGGTTTACGTTGTATTTACACTTTTCATTCGATAACACGATCTCAGTCTCACTTGTTTCATCTTCGGCTTGATAGCAAATTTTGAGTTCCAAATTGTTAGTTGTTTCAATCGGTGGAATGTTCAGTTTAGAAGATTTGTATAACTTTCCGTTATGAATTTGTTCAGATAGTATCATTATGTTTTGTGGATTTTCTGTGACTTCGATAACTAAAAGAAAATTGGGATACTACATTGAGTTATGTGTACCGCATTTTTACAATATGCCCGTATATTTCTAAAGCGGAACATAAGTCAAAAAAATATTAAGCTTTCAAATACAAAATATTTCTAATATGTTCTATTAGGTAATCTCTCAGATAAGCGCAATCGAACGAAACTCTTCCGCGTTAATATATTATTTATAGGTAGATAATAGATATAGATACACGTATAGGAAAATACAAAGTAACACTGTAACAAAGTTTTGGTACATTGTGCAAACACTATAATTATAATGACGTCAGACTCGAATCACGTGTTATTTTGCACAAGTAGTAATTAATACCTATGACTAGCAGGTCTACACCATCAGTGCAACTAAAAGAGGGAAGATAACAACATCTACCATTGAGTCTATAGCAAGAATAGAAGAGGTAACAGTAACTATCATACTCAGAGACGTGATGGGTAAAAAAGCATTAGTGTAGACCAACTTTTTGCATTTAGTTGTAAATATTTTAACGAAATCAGGTAACCATTTGCTATTTGTTCAATAATTTTATACCTATTTTTATATGACTTTGGGGACAATTTAAGTGCTCTAACTGTGAGTACAGCAATAATACATTGCGGGCATCTTACTGAAATCAGCTGGGTTGTAATGTCTCGGACAAGGTAATCCCGCGCTTTGTAAGTGTGGAACCATTGCTTCTGTATCGCCCTGGTATATGCAAAGTCCATCAGCAATCACATAGACCTGAAAAATAATAGAAAACATCGAATTAAATAAGACATCCATATTTTTATTCGATATATTAATCGGTGACGATTCAGCAACAGTATGCGAGTTACTTTTGTTTTTATGTTTTTCCTAACTTTGGCTAACATAACGGTAATAGCACAGTATGTTCTTTAGCTGTTACCTTCTATAAAAATTATCTTTAAAATAATTCGAATAAGAACAGGATTACGTAAAGTTTCAATATATTTTATTGCTTAGTTTTACACTATTAATGTTTCACACAATTACAACAAATATAAGTAGTTATAACATAAAAAACGTAACATTCGTAACATTATGTTATGAAATAAAATTGCCTCATTATAATCAATATGTAAAGACAAGAATATTAATATGCAATGTATACACGCAGGCCCTGAACAAAGTAATTTTTCGAAAACGGTTATTATAGCAGTGAAAAGTATAACAGTAAAAAGTAAAAATATCTTATTTCCTATGAAAATTTCAAATTTTGCTTCAGGTCTACCATTTGCTATGTACAAAATAAGGCACATAACCTACATCTACTCGTCTGTTGCAATATTTAATCATTTATTAACATGACTAGCTGTCGCCTGCAATTTTGCGTGGAATAAAAAAAAAATCTATGTTCCAGACTGCTCTTACACTGTCATAGACGTTCGTACATAGATACGCGTCGCCCCATTTTGTTCAAAAACCAATCGCCCGCAATCTTTTTGTCGAGATTGTCGTGAAAACCGTCAAGATGCCGGAACAAATTTATATTGTTGATTGATATGTAGTCGCTATGCGTTTACTGACCAAATATACAAGTCGTATCGACGATTCAACGTTCTGTGTACAGAGCGAACGCAATGCGCTACTCGCAATGTACGAATAAAATAGTACACAGTATTCATTTCTAAGATTTACATTTCCTCAGGTACGATGGGGCTAAGGGATGATAATATGTATAGAAGTTTCAGAGCAGTGGAGTTCTAGGATTAGAATGACCTCTAATATGTAGGACAGTTAAAGAGAAGTATTGATAAGAACCAGACTAGTAGATAAGGCAGGTCACGATGAATCAAGGTTACCAGTCGCGTACCATCTTTAAGCGTAAACTAGCAAGTGATATAACAATTATAGTAAACAAATATTGCAAAATACATATACGACACGATACATAAGGCAACACATTGTTTTTTTATATATATATTTTGATACAAAGCTAGCCTTAAGAAAGAAAAAACCTGAGAATGACCTAACTTTTCTTAAACTAAACTTCAAATATTTCGATAGATAAACTTACAAAGAAAGTTCTTACAGTAAAAAATGTTGCATTTTCTTCATGGATACGTTTATCGCTATAAAACGTAGTACCGTTTCGCAGTGGAAATTTTTCAACGTACTGCTACACTCTACCGAATTAAATCGATTATCCAACAAAGCACTGGATGGTTACAAATAAAAAACGAACCTGGCTTTATAAGTACTACGTAAAATGAATGGTTCTGACTAAATCTGTTTTAACCAGAACCATAAATTTTTCGTCCAAACTAATTGACATACCTGGTCAAAAAGCTCGAATAGTGAGGCAGCTGGTTGGTGTATAGTACACACAACTGTCCTGCCCTGTCTAGCGAGCTGTCGCAATAGTTTCACGCATTGGACTGTAGTCACGGTGTCTAGTCCGCTAGTTGGCTCGTCCAAGAAGAACACTGGGGGATTGTTCACCAACTCCAAGGCTATCGACAACCTGTAACATTACATATTATGCGTTACAAATCATCTCCATCGTTGGTCAAACAACAAGTCTTGGTACTTGTAATCGACATACTTAGTTTAGTCGTCACTACCTTCCTAATGTATGAACCTTTACCGCAGTGCTCTCATCTTTATTTAGGTCTACCCCTCAACATATTCCTTCATTTTTATCCCTAACAACTTACTTGTCAATTTCATAGTATCTCAATCTTTCCCACTCGTAACATTTTTTACGCAATTGTAAACTTTTATTCCCTTTTCTATAACAGTGGTGTTACTCGTAAACTCAACCTAATATAAATACAAACCTTATTTAAAAAATGATTTATATCCGCTGGAAATAAAACTGCTGATTAATTTAAAATGGTTATAATTTAAAGAAGAGCGGGCCTAGCATGAATATTTGTAATGATCGCAATCTTATCGTCATCGACAAAAATTTGAATTAAAATGTGTGCAGCGCCGCTATCGGCCAAAAATCTCATAAGAATTTTGTCATAACTGACGATGACGATACGAAGGCTACTGTCATACGTACTACGCCTACAGATGTCGGAACGTCAATAAACATCGACTATTGCTAACGTTTCGTCGCGAATTCTTATGATTAAGAAATATAATGTTGCAAAGGAACTACAAAGGTAAACTGGGACACTTTTTCACAAATTGCAACATTAACGGAATGGAATGGAGATAAAATTACGAAACGACTAATGTAAGAACTTAAAGTACTTTCGGTATTACAATATTGTTGACTGCATCTTGCTTGTTTTTCAAATACATTAGGATTTTTAATTTTTAGGTTGTTGAAGGGAGACTAAAATTGTTTTCTTTGAAGTCAATCTGTTTATTTTTTAAGGTCACTCATAAATTCCCTTGAGTGCCCGACTTCCAAAATAATCAAAAAACATTTTAATTTTCTTAGTTAGGTTACAATAATGCCAAGGAGTATCCTTTCTATGTATAACCTCTTTTAAGTCGTCGTTTATTTTGATGATGCATTGTTCTTTTCTTACACCTGTAGGTTTTATAGTTTTACGACATTGATACATGTAAAGACTACATTCAACTTCTGTTTATGTTTTATTCTTTGGTATTTTGTTGACTGATGTGTCGTGAGTATTATTAATATTGCTTTAAATATCAAAATTCAGTAACAGCTACATTATTTGAAAAGATTGATCTTTAAGTCTAGAAAAATACCTCGATTGTAGTCGATTTTTAGGCGTGTTTATAAGATTTTTACTATAATAAAAATTAGGGAAGAGGTATAAATATTTATTTGGTTTGATCACTTCATCGCATAATTAACTTCCCTATTTTTTATATTTTTATTTTACAAATTATATGTTTGGAAACTTTTGTTTGTCGTATATTGTATTGTTTTACCTTTGTCGTTAACTCTTACCGCATACAGGCTAACGACTAATGAAAAAGGGATTGCTTTTTCGCGGTATGTAAACGGCATGCGGTTATTCCCCGTATGCGGGCTAACAAACAATGAAATGCATCGGTCGATGTCAAGCGTCTTGCGGCTTGCGGGGACTCAATTGACGAATACTATGTGACCTAAACTGACGCTTCACAGGAACATGATGGTTGATCGACGTACCGATATAAAAATTCTAAACCTAATAGATATGTATCGAGCTTACTCATGTTTATGGAATGTAACTATTGATTATTTTTTCATTTGACTTCTCAGCTAAAATCTCTTTTTTTTCTGCAATTAATTTAATAATTTCTTATAAAAGATGTCACA
This sequence comes from Papilio machaon, assembly GCF_912999745.1. Taxonomy (NCBI): domain Eukaryota; kingdom Metazoa; phylum Arthropoda; class Insecta; order Lepidoptera; family Papilionidae; genus Papilio; species Papilio machaon. The sequence continues at coordinate 3,025,723 of NC_059997.1, forward strand.
AACAGATAAAATTGCTGCACACAAAATAATTGTTGATACATAATACATCATGATACATCGTTGATACATCTACATCTTCTGAGTTACAATCATTCAAAACCGATGGCGCGGTAAAGAATCACACAACGAATGCGTTCCCTAACGACTTATGAAAACGGTTCTCGGATATCCACATTATGTGTAAACAAAAATATCTCGCACCTCGCATGCGAGCGCTAACGACTAATGAAAATACGCCTCAATATATGGAATGTGATTTTAAAGATTCATCATACCGTTTCTTTTGTCCGCCTGATAATTGATCAGTCTTCGTGTGCTGATGCTCAAGCAGCCCCAACTCTTGCAGTATTTCCTCGGCGTGCGCCGTCGCACCTTTCGAGAGCTTAAGGCTAGAGGCGACGTCTAGCGCCTCGCGCACCGAGAGGTAGGGCTGCAGCAGGTCTTCTTGCGTGATATAGCACGATGACCTCTGGAACAGCTGCTCGTCTCGCACCTGCCCGTTCACCAGCAGCTCGCCTGTGACGCCAGCTGATCTGTTATGAGGAACATATATCTTAAACACAGTAGTCACTTCCATAAGTAAAGGAAGTCTTGTTCATCATCATCAGCTCACTATACGTCTCCACCAAGGGGCTCGGAACCTACCCTAAGTTAGGGATGACTGGGCCATAGTTAACCACGCTGACCCAGTGCGGGTGGACTTCACACATATGGTGAAAAAGCTAGACTAAAGACTTCTTTGTTCCGAATTCTATTGATGGAAAAAATTGTCAATCAAAGCTGTCACTTTCGACACAATTATTCTAAGAAGATTTTCCAAGCATTATTTGGCTTAATACTGTTGGTAAATAAAATCTACTTACCTGTATCCTGATATAGCGTTGAGCAGTGAACTTTTACCGGCACCCGAGGGACCCATGATAGCGACAAGCTGTCCCGACAGGAATCTACCACTGACACCTTTCACAATCTGTTTTTGGTTTCCTACAACAAAAAATAGTACAACTTATTTTTGAACACACTACGTGAGAGTTTCTAGGTACTCAGCTTATTTGAGTTGCCCTATGCAACCAGGAAAATATATATTTTTATAGGAGAACGAGCATAATCTGTTTTCACACATATTTTGAGCCATAGGGTAGGACTCTCGTGCTCGTGCAATCGTCTCTTACCGAATACATGACTCCTCTATTTAATTCTACATTAAAATGTGGACCTTAGCGAACATATATTTGCTTTTTAAAATAAAAGTCTGTCAACCTGTATGTGGGTGCACATAAACATCAATACTTTATTTTTATAATTTCCATGTTTTCATTGCTCGTTCGTTTTAGTATGCAGAGGGCTTCGCAATGAGTGACACAGGACAGACAATGCCTAAGTATGTCGACCCGATTGCAATGTCCGGTTCCCGTAACTCGAATAACTATTGGTAACACGTCACGCAAATGCGATAAGCAGACTATATTAAACACGTTCTATGTAATCATAACCCATATATGTCTCAATTGTTTTGCATGATGTCACTTTATATAAAACTAGCTGTTGCCTGTGACTTCGTCAGCGTGGAATTTAAAAAAATAGCCTAGATTGTCCCGCATACATCAGCTACTCCCAGTAAAAGTGCCGTCGAAATCGGCTCAGCCGATTCGAATGTCACCCGGAAAAAACGTGGACTTGCGGACAGACAGAAAGACAAGAATTTTAAAAACGCATTTTCATTACCCAAATACACCATGTTCGTGAAATATGCTTTTTTAGATATGACATAGAGACACTCCAACTTTATTAACTGTATATATAGATAAAGTCCAAAGTCTACAGCTTGGATATGGCGGTAACTGTAATAAAAAAAAACATAAATTAACAAAATAATCGTTTGTGTATTTGTACTTTTAAATATTTTGTTTCAATTCGTGGTAACAATTTACCTATATTTAACTTCAATGTCAATACTTTGATGCGTATTAAGTATTTGAAATCATACACTTTCAATTCATCGATTCATAAATTAAATATCGGTTAAAAGTACTTTGTAAAATGGCCTGAAACAATTAAATTAACGATATATTGATAAAGAATTTAGAATTAACACACATGTAATGTTATTTCTTTTAAGATACGAATATAATAATTTAACATACATTTCTTGTAAAGGTTTCAGCTGATTACCAGCGCAGGGGCAGTTTAGTCTGTTCCTGCTTTGCTGAGATGGCTCCCTTTTGCCACGCTATTGTACCAAGTGTGTGCCTTGTGTGTATGTTTTTTTTGTTTTATATTCTTTGTGTGACAATAAATGTTTTTTCTTTCTTTCTTACATTTGTATTTAACAATGGTAGATCCCGCAACAATAATATTCGTTGGGTACACGAATGGACAGGATCGACCGGTGCAATACCACGACCACACAGAAGACGGGCGTGAAGTAGAAGCAATTCGGTGTATCGTTTGATAAGTGTGGTGCCGGAGGCCTAATTTTAGTCATCTTTTCCTTCCCACCCTTTTCTTATTAAGAACGCATGGGCAGGGGAAGTAGATTTGGTGGATGAGGAGACGCATAGGAAAGGGAAATATCCTCTTTCTGTGCGTCCCCTTCTTCGTTGATTAAAGGTAGGCAACGCATCTGCAATTGCGGATGTCTATGTAATTCAAGTGGTCGTTGGCTTTCACCTTTTAACATAAATAAATAATTGTAAAGCCCTATTTTTGTATATCAGTGTAAACCCATGCAAGAGAATTGTAAAATAAGTAATATAGCGTTTTATTTAAAGTTATTATACAAAAGTTGACAAAATGGTACGTGTTATGTGTTCAGTATTTCTACTACCGCATTATTTGTTGGAAATTGTTTAATAAAATGAAGTAAAATAAAACAAAATAAAATAATCTGTAAGCATATGAAGGTCAGAATTGTAACAATGTAAGTCACACGCAGTTGAACACGGGTAAATGGAGTTTGTTACTGTATAAATTTTCCCACTTCTTGGTAGACCTTTGTCTTTTTTTTTAAATCAATGTATAAATGCCGGGAATATACTTTAAAAGAAGCAATAGTTATTAAAAGAAACCAATAAAATCGAGTACTTATTACCTACGCACTGCGCAAAATGATCCGAATCAAAACCATTTACGTATTTTATTATTTATTTATTTGAACATTTTTGCCTTTTCCAGGCATTGTTACATATAATTTTTAGTACACAATACAATAACAAATTACTTATTACTAGGAACTACTAGATTAATATACGTTACCTATTTAAAGACAAGAAAAGTATTTATATGTTTTACATTCTTATTAGGGTTTAGTTGGAGGGTACATTTTATTTTTTGAATTTTGAAAGTATTCTTCTAGAGTGTAAAAACATTGCTTTATAAGAAAAGTTTTTAATTTTCTTTTAAATTTAATGAATTCCATTTCTTATTTTATTTCTTTAGATAAGTGGTTAAAAAATTTTACAGCCATATACGAGACTCCTTTACTCGTAGTAAGGACTTTCATTTAACATTTTAATTTTAGATTGTGTGCGGTAAATGTAAATTATCTTTGTGGCGAGTGTTAACTTTATGTGTGTCTTTTACTGTAGTAAAAGTTTCTATATTTTTAAATGTTAATAAACTAATGTCATAAATATATATTGCCAATTCATGTAATATATACCAAATATGTATGTTTACAGTTACAAAAATTAAAGTGACTGTATATAATACTGAAAAAAACTCATATTTAGTTTTCGTTTTACCTATAACGAAAATTGTCTGTCTGTCCGCAAGGCGCGTTTGTTCCAAGTAATTTGACACCCCTTTCTGTCCAGCGCCCTTGGCGGTCGCCCACACCTGTCCTATCCTAACGCCGGCACTGGTATTTGGTATAATCTTATAATAGGCATTTTTATAAAGAACCAGCTGAACCAGCCATGTATTGCAGTGTTGAAGTATAAACTATATCATAAGTGTACATATGCCAAGAAAACAATACCAAATATCATAGTGAAAGCAAAATTCCTAAAATAGATAAGTGACACCTCAATTATTTAACCAATTTGCAGTTGGCTCGCATAATTTGTTTATTTATTGACAGCTTCGTAACCTTTTTACTTTGTTATAATGATGGCGTTGTAATATACTTCTTCGTTAATAGTAACACAGCTCCTTTAGTCTTTCTGGATGTAAATCATAAAAAGATGAGATGAGTTGAAAGAGAGTCGACGTTTACTGTAGTGGGCAAAAAGATGATGGCTATATTTGTACCGCTTATTCTGTCAGACGTATTTCTATATAAGGGTTTCAAGGATCCTGAATTATCTATTCTGACTCATATTTACGTATGAACCGTAAACTTTATAATTGCGTCGTAAATTACTGAATTCACACTCGTAGTGCGTATTTAATGCAACGCATTTTGCAGTATTACACTCGACACTAACACGCAAACACACACAAAGGCATATTCGTAACATTACTATTGTTTCTTACTTTCTAATCCTTGAGACAAAGAGTTGGTGATCAACTTCACGGGAACATCTGAAAAATTGTGGTTCTGGGAAAACAGTAAATGTTTTTGTCATACGTACGTAATTATTTCTTATCATACGTCCGTACAGACGTTTATCGTTCAGAATGACCCAGCGGTCCACATTCATATGACACATTGTCCTTGAAACAATTGATAGCGTATTATTGTTTGTTTTGCATTACATTTATCTGACTAATATTATAAATGCGAACATTTAGATGGATGGATTGATGTTTGTTAGAAGGTATCTCCAGGTCGTCTAAACAGATCTTATTGAAATTTGGCATATGTAGATATAGTACATAACCTGGAAGAACACATACTAACATAGGCTACAAATTAAGTTTTTTAAAATTCGCGTGGACGGAGTCACGGGTGACAGCTAGTCGATACATAATAATTGAAATAGTCTGTGTGTAATATCGAAAATTTCATATTTCGTACACACGATGTTTATTTGCGTTCCTGAACGAAAAAAAAATTTTTAATATCATTTGTTATCTGTCTATCCGCAAGGCCGCGTTTGTTCCGGGTAATCTTCGGAACGGCTGGACCGATTTTGACGGGACTTTTTTGGGAAGGTATCTGGCATACTATATGTTACTTTTTAATCCTTCGGTGACGGAATCGGGTCCGACCGCTATTAGTGAATATAAAGATCATATTAAAAAGCCAGATTAAAAATAAAAAAATGAACTGAATTATTATAACATTATATTTATTAAATTAGAATCGAAGGAAGTCTAAAAGCTATAAAAAAACATAATTCTTTTTTCTGTGACACATTGCGATCGCGGGGCTTATTGATTGCCGTATCTTTGACATAATCCATTCAGGTCAACTAGTAACCCATAGAATAAATATTTATTAAATGAGATTATTAAGTGATAACATGTCAGATAAATATTAATAATAGTTAATTCTGACAGTTTAAAATGACAGTCGCGCAGTTAGCGTGAAAACAGACAGACAATCAATTACACGGTTAAATTCATGCAATAAATATGATATTGCAGCTTGTTAGTGCCTATACTATGACCTATTGACTTCATTAATAAATAACTATCTAGCAGCGTAATTATCATCGTTTAAACTTGACATATATTCTAGATAAAAATTACATTTAAAATTGACCACAATAATATACAAATTATACTTTACAGTTTAATTATCGACATTAATCTTTTTTTGTTGTAAGGAATACTTCCACCCTTTTTCTATTACTAAGTATATTCGTTATAATTTCCTTGAAATAGAAACCATAGAGAAGTACAAGCTCTATAACCTAAATATGGCTTCTGTTCATTGAATACGGAGGTAATTGACATGGCGTAGAATTTACTATAGTATACTTAAGTTTAGAAAATAATTTTTGTAGCACAAATCAAATGTACCCAATTTGGAACAACGTCAAAACGAAATTCATTATAATTACACGCTATATTTGTACGAACCCGTGTGTCTTACTTTGTCTCGTTGCTATTTATACAAAATCTTGGCAAAGTGAAACGATGAAAGCAGCACGGTATTCGGTACATTCACTGGGTTGGATGTTAAAGTTTATATAGTAGTTACGCGCTGAAGAAACTTGCTGGGTGAAACTGTACTATACATAAATTTATTTGTACTAAATACTCTTTTAAATTTTACAGCATCAAGGTATAGGGTAAACCATAAATAATTGACATAGTGTTACGCGAGAATTGGCAGACGCTACAATTCCGGGAGCGCGGGAATGCCCCCGCTGAGAATAATGCCGATAAACATTGATATTGATAAGGAAAATATACAGTTTTTACAGAAAACATAAAGGAAGATGAATAGTAAAAGAAAAAAAAGTTGTTTTTAAATACGTTAAACCCTAGCAACATTTTCAGTAGTAAATACTTCCTCGAATTATTGATTTGCAATGCTTCACGAATGCGAAAGCATATCAGTTGTTTATGTTACAGATGAATGTATTTTTATGGAAACTAGGCTACAATCAAATAAGAAACAATTAAATTTATTAATAAGAAGAAAAGATTATATCCACCCTGATTTTATAAGTCCCCTTTCTGACTTATCGTGTATCGTATCACTTATTAAAAAAAACTCACACATACTAAAACAATTAATTGTATAAATTGTCGTGAGACATAATAATAAATTAATTAAGAACGGCTTAACTCACGTGTGATCGTCATACATGAGTTAAGCCGTTCTTAATTAATTTATCATACTAATTAAACTATGGAGTAACAACATTTTTAAAAGATATTTGTGAGAGCTATATTGTGTTCTAAATATGCGTCTAATATTACCTTTTGTTATGCGGCTGTATACCGTGTAGGTAAGGTTTCGGAACTCCAAATCCATTGTGGATATACTGAAACAAAATAAATTAATTTAATTAAATAAGTTACGTGATATACGTGACTATATTAATAACTTACGTGATTAATATTTATTCATTTACACAGGAAAAGAGCCTGTATTAGATTTGTCATAGTGATAACTACGTTTAGCGTCATATATGAAATCACAGACTTCGATCTCTTTATTGTTGTCTTTAGGGAACATTACGATGACATAGGGAGCCAGTGTGCAGTAAGGTTTTTATTGCGCCACACCCGTACGACGAACGACGACTACAGAGCATGGGAGTTAAGGTTGTGGAATCACACTGTTAAATTTGCAAATATTGACGTAGAGTTACTAATATTTCTGACTGTATCAAAACGGTCATTTGCCTTTTTTTTTCTAACGTGTCGTCTTGTACTTTTAGAAATCATGATTTGGCATTTTTATTTTTGCATTAAATCTTGTTTTCAAATTGACGAACCTACCTCAACGTGTATCAAGACCGTTACTTTCTCTTACTTTACCGGTCCTACTACTTTCACTGCACGCTTATGATTTTGTTATTGATAGCTTGGAATTATAAAACTTTTATTTAATGTCGTCAGTTCTTATACTTCCTTAACGAAAGGTTCGAGCTAACGATTAGACCATAGTCGAACAGACTAGTCCAATCCGTATTGAAATGTAATATTAAGTTTAATTATGAATATTGAAAAATGTATTAGCTCAAGGCTGGGATTAAATCTAGACCTGTAAATAACAAATTCAAAGACGGTTTTGTATCCACTTATTTGCTATACGAGTATATTATCAATAAACTTAATGGTCTATGAGGAATCATGCATCCTTTCTGTATTATTATTTTGAACTTATATCGTTATACTTTATATCTTGGAAAAATATCGAATCTCACTACAAAGCCATTTCCACCACAAAAAAAAACTGATCATTTGAGTTCGTGGCACTTATAATGCCTTAGCAATTACACGACACCATCATTATCTTTTAATGAGTTAAATTCCAATCCGAATCAGAAGAGTGTACTCAAGAATAAAGTATTTTAATTAGAAAAATGTGGTCTCGTGTAATTATAATAGACTGGCTAAAATTCACACGATACAAATTAATTAAAATTAAACGCGCATTACTCATTATTCATCAAATTATCCAAGTGCAAAAAAATCTAGCGAAATTAAAAATAAAATAGTTATCATTTCTGGTTTTTACAAATCAATCACTATGAAAGATAATCTTCGTACTAATATAATCATTTTTTTACATCATCAGCTCACTATACGTCCCCACTGAGGGTCTCGGTGCCTACCCCAAGTTAGGGGTGACTAGGCCATAGTCAACCACGCTGGCCCAGTGCGAGTTGGTTGACTTCACACATATCATTGAATTTCTTCTCAGATATGTGCAGGTTGCATCACGATGTTTTCCCTCACCGTAAGAACGTCGGATAAATGTATATATGTAAAACGAAAATCGAAAAACACATTGGTACATGGTGGGATTCGAACCCAGGACCTGCAGATTGCAAGTCAAATGCTTAACCCCTGAGCCACCGACGCCCGTACTAATGTAACATCTCGTAAAGTTATATAACCAAGGCCGTTTAATAGTGTTATGGTCATTATGAAGTAGTAAAAGCGATGATCGCTACTTCTACATAAGTCAGATGTTTCTCGAAGCGTGCACTTTCACAAGCTCGCTAGACGCGATGACGCGATCCATAGAAATTCGCAATACTCCCTCACCTACTGAACACTTGAGAAAATCTAATATTGTCACGGGCATACATGGCGTTTGGAAATGAACAAACAAATTACCTAATTATTATGACTAACTTATAATAAAGTAAGGTTATGGTTTAAAGAATTATCGTACACTCAGAAGGGACAAATGACAAAACTTACCGTTTATTTCTGGTAAGTATCTCGAAACATCGTACATTGCAATAAGAAATTTTTAGTGGACAGCTCCATCCATCACTTTTGTTATTCTTGATTTGTCATACAGGTAAAGACCTAGGAGAGTAAGTTTATTATCCCTCACATGTTCATAGTCTTATTTTGTTAGACTACTTTCACATTTTATTATTTGAAAGAAAGAAAGAAAGAAAGAAACTCGTTTATTACCACACAAGTACAAGAGAAAAAAAAAATTCACACCACATATTTATGAAAATAATTTAGTGAAATGTGGTAAAAGGTGCCAACTCAGCGTATGCAGAGACGGCCTGAAGCAGTAAAATTCGCAAGTCAAATGCTTAACCCCTGAGCCACCGACGACTTGGTTATATAACAATTTTGCGTATTTCGTAAAATTTTGACCATAAAATGCCATTAACGGTACCAATAATAATTTAAAAGTCAAATTATGTCATGTTTAACAAAAAAAGGGAGAAAATGGTGGTGAAAATAATAAATTAAAAATAGCATTAAATTTAAATTAAAATTATTGCAAAATAATGAATGTAACGACGTCTTTAAAAGAAAAAAACTCAATGTTAAATGTGTTTCCTTCAAATTTTATATTAACTTTTTGAAATGTTAATTAGCTCTTAGCTTGCTAAATCGGTTAGCGAGCAGAATTTTAAACGTCGCACTTTCGTGTATTATTAATATGTGTTTAGTGTCGTGTATTAATTAATCCAGTCTTTTAATTTCCGCCATAGGTAGATACTAGTAAAAATAAACAAATAGGTAAGTTATCAGTTCATACATGTCCCCAACGCCCGAGCCTCCTTTAAATTAAGAGGTGATAAGAAGAAGAGACAAGAATTTCTGCGCAGATATATTACTCATCCTCATTGTTTGTTAATAAAGATGATTTGATTTTATAAAATTCATCGATCATACTATAGTATAGTACTTAAAACAGTCGCCGAAATAAAAATTGTTTATGTACAAAATATACTAACTGTTTATTGTAATGTCCAAGAAGATTTTATAATATAATACCGTTCCGTTCAACACGTTTGCCTTTTTGAACTTATTTAATCATGTGTCCAGTAGCAATAATAGTTGTTTCACCTAGCTGTAGTTTTATAGAAAAAGTAAAAGTATTGCTGCGCAAAAACCGGAACTTCATTTTTGCAAAAGTATAAAAAAAATGTTTTACATTCACGAACTTCTCATGTGATAGTGAAAAAATTTCTTCAAGAAAGTCGACCTTCTTGGGCATTGTTTACATGAATACAACATTCGTAAGTATCAAGAGCGTGTAAGCCCCTTCGTACACACAACATCGAATCGTCGAGGTGAGTCGTCTAATCCAGTCAGTACAGACATAGCAACTACATGTCCACTGTTTAGATTTTATCCACCGTCTTGAATACCGCAGCGACTTTTTTCACGACGAACTAGACAAACAGGTTGACAATGACTGGTTTTGCCGACTAAAGAAAAAAATGTTGTTAACGCTTGCCTGTGTAAGAAACTCTATGTTATTGTATTGCGTAAGTCGCTTAGCGACTTAAATCGCCGGGTCTCGAAGATTTACGTTGCTTTACTTGACATCTTAACGCAATAAAATATTTGATAAATTATTGGATTTAATATATTCATTTCACGATAATGCATATTTTTATTTGTTATCGTGAATTAATGAGGACTTTTGTTGAAAATTTGATTTGATATTTTGATTCATTGTATAAATTAATGAAATTTTTCATGTCAATAAATTTTAATATATAAATTTTGTTATTTTCTTTTGTGATATTTAAGTTATGCCAACAATACGAAGTGTAAATAACAGTGCACTGCACTGTGATTTGCATTTACCGCTACGCCATAAACAACTGATATGTTTACCGTTAAGTTCTGTGGTTGCAAGATGAGAAATGAGAGCATGATGGAATAACAAGAAAATGTGTAATGTATTAGAATGTTTATCTTCTTTTTAAAAAAACAATATTTTTTTCATAGGAGAATAGTGAAAACGAGCAGCGGGTCGCCTAATATTATTTGATCCGACGTCCATGAACATCCGCCAGAAAAACCGCAACATAAGAGGAATATAGAAATTAAATTTATATATTAAAACCTAGTAGTCTATTAGCTTCAAAATTTCGTAAACTTATACTGGCGTCCGTCTTTAATATCACATAAAAGCTTGTGAAATTTAAACATCATTAAAAAAGTAATGTACAAGAAAGAAGTACCATTGAATAGCACCTGACCTTACGCATCTTACTGCGATGTCATCAATTACGGATTTCGACAAAACAAATTATTTGTTCACCAATATACATGCAATTTGGCCCACAAAACATATAATACTATACTAATATTATAAATGCGAATGTTTAGATGGATGAAAGGATGGATGGATGGATGGATCTTTGTTTGAAGGTATCTCCAGAACAGCTCAACGGATCTCTATGCTTGGCATAGATGTAGAAGACTACATAGTCTGGAAGAACACATAGGCTTTTTACGTTTTTTTTTTAAATTACGTGCGGACGGAGTCTAGAACAGCTAGTTTTGTAATAAATTAATAGCATGTTTATTTCTAGTTACAAAAACATATTTAATTTAATAAAAATTTTACTTCACTTTAGATGAGATATTATACGAGTAGTAGTAAAAAGCCGAATCACAGGCACATTATTGCAGTACATTATATTAAAAATAAAATAATATTTTCACCTTCAGTGCACATAATAATTAAGTTTTTTTTTAATTCCACGCGGACGGAGTCGCGGGCAAGAGCTAGTACAACACAATCTTCCATATAATTATCCTATTTAAAAGTAACAAGAATAGTTTTTATTTATGAACTAGACAGTTTTTCCTCTAACAGATTTTGTAAGCTAACGGTGTCTTCAACCCCGACAGAAATCGCATAGTCCTAGAACTCCACGGAAGGAAAGTACTTGAATGATACTGCACTCTTCAAAATCAGTCGAACATTACCTTCTTGTAACTATGGTATAGAAAAGAAAATTTGATTTTTTTTTTCAATATCCCGTTTATAAAGTAAAGGCTGTCAAACTGGTGCCGTTTATGGCTTACGTAATAAATGAGATAATAATATATATTAATATTATTAGATATTTGATCCAAAAATATTTTAAAAAAGAACTAACAGCGAAATAACAAATTCAACTCTACTTCTAAATAATCCTCACATACAAATTCAAACAGAACGTAAATAAACAAAAATGTTGGATGTTCCGCATTGACTGCCCCCGAGACAGCCGCGTGCTTCCTTATAAAACCTCTTATAAAACTACCCCCAACAGTCCTTCCGTTCCTAATAATATAATCCTAACTTAATAATGTAATAATTATATGCTATGCTTGGCTACATATGTAAATATCAAATTAATTAAATTAATTGAATCTGTTCTTACGAGAAAGAAAATTGTCATAAAACCGTGTAGTCTTTAGATTCATTAACCTAACAATTGTTTATTTCATATTTCGAAATAAAAAATACCACTGAAATTTATCCTCATCTATTGTTTTATTTCATATGTATATTAATTGGAATATAAAACAAAATTACGGCATATTAAATAATTATCTACGTAGGTATCTTAATAAACCTAATTTGCATACTAGTACAAAAAAAATCAAGTCAAGATTTAAAAGTAATCATTACAAATAAACCTGATTTTGATTTGAGAAAAGGTTTTATGTGGAACTGATGTGTATACCTAAACCGTTTTGTATCACTAATTATTATAGCGTATACCTACGCATGATCGAAACAAATAGACTAAAAGGAAATCGGAATCGTCAAAATATGAATAAATTGGTACGATTCACAGATTTCACTGCATTACTGCGATGTAGGAAAACCTGTGTTGATCAATAAGGAAGGCTAAATCTATTATGGCGACGCCACATTAGTGCTGCGAAACTCTGCGAATAGGCGTGAACGTGAATGTGGATGGTTTTCGCGGATCCCCGTGTGTTCACGCCTTTTTCTAGAATCAGAGTCGGTATTTTGCCCCATGACAAAGGGTTCACGCTCCGTTGGCTCGGCGTTTACGGGTAAACTCATTCACATTCACGGCCTCGTGTCAGTCTATTTATTTTATTTAATAATTTTTTTTTAAATTAATAATTATGATGACACCCCTATGTTCTTTTTGTTCTTTTGGACATCTAAATAGTGATATGTTGGAACAGCAAAATATGTTATTGCAGCAGTAGCTTCCCCGTCCAGTTCGCGGTGGATTTCACAAACGAATGTGAACATCTCGCTAAGGTGGAGGGCATGACTTTAACCGTGAATTTATGACACTGATGTAGAGTCGCCTTACTCCACTCACATTCACGGCCTCTTGCCAGTCTCTTTTTTAGATTTTGTATATGAATTATAACGTCATGCACCATCTTATTTTTTCCAACGCTTTTTAATAACAGTATTTTGCTGCATGCACAGCCACGTTATGGAACGGTCTGTCCTCGGCGGTTTTTTCAAACGTTTGACTCCCCCCCCTGTGTTTATAAAAAGGAAGACTGACCAATTAACACCAAATCTCTTTACTAATATCGTGGTAGTGGGACAAAGAATATTTACACCAGATTTTTCGTAATTACTTTCTACATTTACAAATTGAGAATTAATTTTCTGAGACTGTGTCACCTCGAATCATGACGCAAAGATTCGTAACTTAGAGTAACTTAAAGTAAAAAAATTGTAACATAATAAAAACATAAATATATATTTATGTTACCTTAATCGAATATCAAGGGTGATTATTCGCATGTGAGACCGGTTGCTAACCAGTTTCCATATACCCCGCCTGATCCTACGATCGTTATACTATAGAACAAGAACCCTTTTACGAAGGTATACGTACGTACAATAAAACAGGTTTGTACTATTTATAAACGGATTACTTGGTAACTATAACCAACCTTATCCTGAGTCCCTTTTTCCACTTAGCGTCTAGTCGCGCGCGACCGCTTTTTATTACCAGATTCCAAACAAACCCCTTAACCATAGCCAAAGTGCAATTATTACTAAATCTAAAAATATTTCTGGTATATAGAAGTCTGATGTCCTGTTGTCGGCGAAGTCGCCACTTCTGTATAAAATGACAGGTAGCCCCTTAATAGCAAAAGGAACTACAGTGGACCCCCGATAATCCGGCCCCTGTCTAATCCGGCGCCCCCTGTAATCCGACATGACTTAGAATTACATAAATTAAGTCTGATTTGTACTTCAAAGTACATACATATGTACGTATAATATATAGATTCTTGTCATTAGATATGTATGTGCATTTATGCTTAATTTTATAATAAAACGTAAGCTCTCAATTGTTATTTAATTTACTAAATTCGACTTACATAAATTAAGTCTGATTTGTACTTCAAAGTACATACATATGTACGTATCATATATAGATTCTTGTCATTAGATATGTAATTTGTCGGATTACAAGGTACTCTTTCGTAAAAAAATCCGGACTATAGGGGTCTTAGGCAGTGCTCTATAATCCGACAAATTCGATAGTCTGACACTGCCCTGCATAATGTTTGCCGGATTACCGGGGGTCCACTGTAATTAACTTACTAACCCTTTGATCATTGGTAAACTTGATGGTTCCATAGAACCAAGTTTATATATTATAATTGTATAAAACTAGATTGTATCTTACTAATATTATAAATGCGAATGTTTAGATGGATGGGTGTTTGTTTGAAGGTATCTCCGGAAGGGATCTTGATGAAATTTGGCACTGATGTAGAAACCTATTCTAGCCATAGCTTGGAAGAACACATAGGCTACTTTTTAAGATTTTTTTTATTCAATGCGGACCGAGTCACGAGCGACAGCTAGTTTTGTAATAAATAAATAGATTGTTTATTTATAGTTACAAAAACATGCCTAATGTAATAAAAAATTAACTTCACCTTAGATGAGTTATTACGAGTATAGTAGTAAATAAGAGAATCATAATTGCAGCCATATATACAGATAAATAAAATTTATGTGCCTGTAAGAAATATCACTATAAAATTTTCAAATTCAGTGCGCATGAAATTTTGAAAAAAAAAGTATGTGTAAAATGTTATTTGTTTTTTTTTCTCCAATCCGCGTTTCTTAAGGGTAATGTTATAAACGGATGGACCGGTTTTGAAGGGACTCCAAATAAAAAGCTAAATAAGCTAAGCTCTTATATAAAAGAGTAACGTAGGCTTATTGAATTTTAGTAATCTAGTCAGAATTTTACAAAATGTCATTAAACGATTATTTCACTTTGAAAACGAATTAAACACTTTGATATTGAGTACCCCGCGGATAAAGTCGCAGGTATCTGCTGTACAAAATAATTGCTATCGTCTCCTTGGCCGTGGAGAAGGCAATGACCGCTGCAAAGCCCTATTCAGTTCGCACACGGTGTAGCCGTCATCTAACGCTAGTAAACGTTGTCAGTTTTAAGTTAGTTTACACACCTTCAGTTATGACTGAACGTGTTACCTGAACAGTCACTGTTCATTTAAAACTGAACCTTATTCTTTTATCACGGCATTAAAATGATGGAAAATTAGTAGTACACTAAAATTCTGTGAATAAATAACATCTGTTAACTATCATTTAAACCGAGTTAAAGTTCTAGTTGAAATTAAAGCTAAACTATATGTAGATATTCTAAGAAAATCTAAGAAAATTAAATTAACTAACATAGTTTATATGCCTAGTCGGATCACGAATAGACGAATTTTAAAAGCTGTCAGCAACAAAGCGATTTTAGAAAAAGTTACCAGATTCTTTGTTATACCCGTAACGGGTAACCCGTTTATGTCTGTCTTGTCTAATCTTATTGGTGTTTGTAAACGGTCTGTGGAATTAAGAAATGACTATTTTTAAATACCAATTTAAATAAATGCGACGAATGACGTGTGAATAAAATTATTAAAATGTTATGTTTTTGAATTATTTTATTTCCTTCTTCTACGCCATAAAAAACCCCAAATGAATTTATTAAACGCCAATATATCTATCTTACTTTAAATGCTTTCAAGACTACGTATTCAATTTTAGTGTTATTTCAGATTCTAAGATGATAGTAAATTATTAGGTAGTTTAAATAGGCATTTCGTATTTTCCCGACTATTAAATAGAATTCAATTGTATTTTTCGAACCCAACTTCATACTTAAGGATAATTATTACATGTTTTAGATCTGATTTAATAAGGTTTGTGTATGAAAAATTAATATAAAAAAATTTCAAAATGAATATATGCAGTCTTTTTTGGTTGGTGTTCTTTTAAAGTATGCAACAAAAACAATTCGGTCATACTTTGATTTTTGACAATAAAAACGGCTTGTAAAATATCAATTCGGCAATATTGATGTGATTCGATTTAAACATTTCAGAAAGCATTTTAAAAAAATAACTTATTTTATTCCTGTTTGCGCCCTAGATTAAATTGTGAAAAAACCGAAAATCAATATCGTTTCTTTTTTAGCGTCTCTTCTGTTGCCTTTTCCGTCACCTAACTCACACCCTTCTATCTTAAAACTACTTTAAAACATCGCTTGAATTGCTCACAGAGAAATCAATCAATATAATACAATAACACAATAACGTATTGTACAGATATACACTACTAAACATATTGTATACATACATCTATGCAATACGTATTTATATTCGTAACGCATGTTTTCTTTGACACGATCAGAATGTATAAATGTGAATGAGTATTACTATATGCGTTCTTATATTTATCGAAGCAGAAATATTACCTACGCAAATGATGTTAGCGAAAGGGCACAATGAAAGTTAAAAAAAATGATATCTTAGTTTTATACATTCGAAATTTTAGATGGATGTCTGGATGACAGCTCAACGGATCTTGATGAAATTTGGCACAGATATAGAAGTTAGTATGGAAAAACACACTAGCTACTTATTAAGTTTTATTTTAATTAGGCGCGGACAGTTGCGGGCGATAATTAGTAACTTTTTCACACGCAAGTACAAATATATCAAGAGTCTCACATCTGAAGTTTTTGTAGGGCTTTAATAATCTGGTTAACTGACGTCGTAATAGCTCTATACGAATTAATATTTTTGTGTTAAAATGTAATCTAGATTTGTATAGGACGCAACTGTTGTCAGCATTGCAGATAACGACCCCATTCCACGTTTGTGCCAATAAATAAATTAAGTCAGGTTTGTCGTGTTTTTCGTGTAATGTCTCACGAAAGTTTGAATAATTTAATACTTGCTATGTGTTTGTGCTTTAGTCATCACATCACGCTTATTTTGTCCCTTTTCTACCCATTCAAGCCATTGTAATGAATAGCAAAATAGTTTTTTTTTTGTATTTTATCAGTTTCATGCCAATTTTTCGACATTTTCGAATTTATGTTTGTTGTTTTTTAATTATAATAGATGATTAGAAAAAAATAATAAAGATTTCGCAGATTTGCAAAGTTCTTGTTCACAAATAAATTCTTAGGCAAGTTTAGGCTATTTACAATATAACGCTAAGCAATAGGAGAACAGTAATAAAAGGATTATTGAAAAATATGCAGCACGGAGAAAGAAAAAATTGAAACAACTAAATGCAAAAAAAACGTACTTCCTTGACGAAATCATATCTTTTTGCGTTCGGTTTAAAATGTTAATAAGTATCTCAATTTAAGCTCGGTGAACGGCGGCACCTTGTGAAATTCTTGATTTTGTTTTAATAAAATATTTAAGATAAGAGTAATAATATAATTAACCGAGTACCATGACACAATTTATTTCACGTAAATGCATTTTTGTTAAACATAACGAACACGTGACCGAGCTATCTAGAAAAGATAACGACAGAGATACAAAACACAACAAAGATTGAAAAAGAGAAATCTATTACCATAGTATTTTATATATTTTTCTCAATATTTTATCTAATACAAGCTGTCGCCCGCAACTTCGTCTGGGCGGAATTAGAAAAAAAACTTAATATGTAGTCTATATGTTCTTCCAGACTTTGTTTTATATCTATACCAATTTTCATTAAGATCCATTACGCCTTTCTGGAGATACCTTCAAACAAATATCCATACATTTATCCATCCATCCATCTAAATTTTTTAAATTTTTTCTGTCATAAGAACCTTCCCCCGACAATAACAAACACAACAAAAAAAATGAAATCGGTCCAGCCGTTCACGCGTGATGGCGTGAACAAGGAATATAGGGATTCATTTGTATATATATATATATATATATATATATATATATATATATATATATATATATATAGATTAAGTTGAAATTGTAACGGTGTATTTTCAATGCCATTAAACTTAATATATAATAAAGCATATTATATCCGTCCCTTTTTTTTCAAAGACAATGTGACATGAAGATTTCTTTCTTTTATAATTGTCTCGACTGTTGAAACCCACAGTAAACAATTATATATGTTGACTTACAGAAAATGTAATGAAATAAAACGTAATTAATGAAAAATTTAAAGTAAATGAAAATTTAAATACTGGTTAATATAAAATGTCCTTGTTTGAATGAAAAAGAAAAGAACTAGTTTTTGTTCATAAATACGATTTCATTACAATTTATTATAATGTATTGGTATAAAACTTCATGAATATGTATTTTATTCGTGGTAAAAAATGAATTTAGTAATTTAAAAATAACAGGAACACATTCCATACTCTGCTCTAGGCAGTAACTGGCCTTTTTCTAATTAAATTCAAATAGTTGTCACGCGCAAATTCGTCCGCGCGGAATAAAAAAAACTTAATTAAGTAAAATAGTGGCCTATGTGTAATTCCAGTCTATGTTCTATATCAATGCCAAATTTCATCGAGATCCATGCAGCCAGATATACGATCTGGAGATACCTTCAAACACCGACAGACACCGATTTTCTTTTATTATTTAAAGGATAACGTATAATGTATACTGGGATCCAATCAAAATCCTTAACATCTCTTGTATTATTTAAGATCGCCAGCCCATGACACAGCGGTAAATACACACACACATGTACATTATATTGGGGTATTGTATATATAATTAATCCACACATTTTAACATGTAACGCCTCATTACCGAAGTTAAGAGTTAACAAATCTTTATTGCTACTTGTAATAACAAGTAGCAATAGAGATTAAGAAGTGCTAATAAGCAGCGGTACGTTGTTATTTTTATAAATGATTCTAGACTAGTCTATAATATGACTAAACATCATTTGCCATTTATTGCAAAATGTTAGTACAGTGCTCAAATCCCCGAATATCACTTTTTACCCTGGATCGCGGTTATCTAAGATCGTAAGAAATATTAGAGGTTCCTTAGAGTTTTTGGTTAATTAGGATTGTAGAAAAATTTCTATGTCCTACGCACCCTCAAAATCGTAGAGTTCCGAATTTGTACATGATTGATTTGAATATTCAAGGCAAACATTGGAAATTGAAGTTCCTGATTTAAACTAAAAAACAGTCGAATTGAGAAGCTCCTCTTGTAAAGTCGGTTAAAAAAGAACGAAAAACATAATTGACGCTGGAGCGGCAGCCAAAGAAAACTATATCATTAGGTCAGGCAGTATGTTTGCTTGCACGAAAGTGCTGCATTAATTACTGTAATTTTATTCCGTGTTACCCGAAAACATAATTATAACTTCAAAAAAATATCTGGAATAAGTGCGGGTCTATTGTTTTTATGAAAAGTTGCTGTAAGTGCAGACAATAATGTAGTCGCTTGATAACAACTTTATCGTATTTACTTATTCATTTTTCTATATAGTACGTTTTATAAAAAAATAATGACAAAATATATTATATGAAAGATAGAGCACCACTAAAATAGTGCAAATAGTGATATTATCATTCAAGGTAATCAGTGAAAGTGACCTAACATGAAATTTTATAAGCCGTAAAGTGTATAAGAGTTTTTGTTTTTATTTCGGACTAGCTGTTCGCGACTCTGTCCGCGCGGTGTAAAAAGACATAATATTAAGTAGCCTATGTGTTCTTCCAGACTAGGATCTACATCTATGCCAAATTTCATCGAAATCGGTTGATCCGTTCTGGGGATAACTTCAAACAAACATCCATCCATCCATTAATTCATTCATCCATCGAAACATTTACAGTTATATTAGTAAGAAGTAAGATTAAGATGTTGTTATTTTTAATTAAATTGAAAATATTGATAAAATTACTCTTTATTGCGCTTATTTTATTTTAGAAGTTAAGTTTTAAGTGACACATTTAATAAAAAATTATTGTACAAACGTGTATTACGCATAAAATTATGTTCAAATTAAAAAAATATAAAAATTTAATACAGCTCACCTTCTTTTCCTGAATTTTTCAAAGAAACACGAATAACAATCTCATGAAAAAAGTCACAAAATATTGCAATGTCTATGCACAATTTGCACTAAAATTTATTTTCCGAACTAACAATTATCATAAACAATCGAAATTCGAAAAGCGCGATGTCATTCGTATTTTCTTTTAAAAAAAAATATTTATCGGTGTCGTGGTGTTAGTATGGCCAGTATTCCTTATCGCGCACAACCCAGCTTGGCTGGCGAGCAGCGACGTACTGGCGTGGCGGTACGAACTACGAGCGGTGCCAACAACGCCAGATGTCAAGACAACACGCGTGCGCAAAAATGCAACGAAGTTCAAGCACGCATTTCCGTGAAAGTAATTACAGATAACCCGTGCAACATTATATTTCCCTTTATAATATAAGATGATATTTTCCAATAATACTGTACCAATTCACACAAGTGTTTGGATTCTTAAAATAATCAATCATTTAAACTTATAATTAAACATAGATAAAATGTGGTTTTCGACAGTTTTCTGTCCTATCATGAGGGTGTACATTTAATGGAAGAGTGAACAAGCTACCGCTTTATTTGTGCATGTTGCATGCATAATGCATACCATCTGCTGAATTACTCACCACATCAGGCATCTGTACATATGTATCATCTATATTATTGCCTCACTTTTGTGTTACTTTTTGATTAGGTATCTATAGATAATATATCTATGTATTTAAACAAATATTTGTTTTAATAACAAGATCGTTGATATCATTAAACGACTGTTTATTGTTTTAACATAATTGAATGTAATAAAGTATTTAAGAATGCGATGATATTTTGTCAACAAATTATAATACGTATCCGTTGATGATAGCTGTGAGGCTGGTTCATTAAATATATAACAAATTAAAATACAATATACTTAACCGGTAAAGAATACCAATACTGGAAAAATTACTTTAAAACTGGAAGAACTTGATTGTTCTAAGAAGATTCGATAGTCTAAGCCTACAACCTACTCATAGTATGTGATGCGTGTTTTTTCTTATTCCTTTACCAACTCCATCGTATTACCGTTAGACCTTTTGTATGAAATTGTCGTGCTAAAGCGATCAAGTTGGTAAACAGTATGAGTAAAAACCCCCACTGGTTACTCAATTCTTATTTTACCTCAGCTATCTCGCCATCCGTCATTTATATACATATACTTACTCGTAAGTACTGTATTCTATCGTATTTCTTATGCGACTATAATCTTAGTGTTCGAGGGCTCCATCGCAACTAGACAACTCGCACTTACGAGTATTTATAGTTTGTAGACTAGGACTTGATATTCAAACCAGTAACCTCACAAAAGTCAATAATCCAAGCTATTGGCATTCATCTACTGTTCCTGGGAACCAAGACATCTCTGTAAATGATTCTGTTGGATAACATAGAATTCAAATATTTTAGCTCTCAGCACCTTTTAGCGTCTTTTTTACTACGGAGGGTGGGTATAGTATGTTTTATTCTTTCTTAAATCTCTATCAGTTGTCATCTGAATTCACTCCTTTCTTACGCATATCCATATTCACAAAATCCATTCATCCTCTACCTTTGTAGCCATCAACATACAATCTCATTTCTTTCTTATTCATGTGATCATCATCTCTACCAACGTTATTATATTTTTCTTGTCTACTACCGTCATTTCAGCTTAATACTCACCCTCTTCCGATCAACTGGATATATTAATTTTGCTTATCTTCATTCTTCAAATTTCAATATACTAAGATTTATTAAATCTGTAAGAATTCGTGTAAAAATACAATAATATATTTGATTTCTGACCGTGGCACACATGATCATATCAAAGATGTTGTAAACAATGGCCTTCGATTGATTACAATTATTTATCATATCAATCCCTTTTTGTTTGTATTATTTGCATTTCAATAAAAGCATTCAATTTACTTCGTCCCGCAATTTATATATAACTAGCTTTTACCCGCGACTCCGTCCGCGCGGATTAAAAAAAATGCACAAAAAATAAAAAAGTTCCTATGTCCGTCTCCTAGTTCTAAGCTACCTCCCCATCAATTTTCAGCTAAATCAGTTCGACCGATCTTGAGTTATACCTAAATAGTGTAACTAACACTACTTTATTTTATATATACAGATTTGTATATTGGAGACGTTTTCTTATCTCTATATAACCTCCACGCTACGACCACTCTACATTATTTTCGCAACATTACATATGCACATAACGGTACAATCTTACCATTTCAATGTTAGATAGCTTTTCAACAAATTAAACAGTGTTTTTTTTAGTTAATTTTATCTTAACCTTAATAAAAAACTGATTCGCTATTTAAATATACTGGTCTCTACCTACCTCAGAAATGTACATAATCTTGTTTCACTATCGTTTTTCGTGATAAACTATAAAACTACCAAATCAATCATGATAAAATATAATCAATGTGTATAATTTAATTCAGCTTAAGACATATGATAATTAATATCTCGAATAGTCCGCTGGAAGTCGCGTCGCCATGGTAACTGTAAAAGTAAATAACACATTTTAAAAGTCGTTTTATTTCAAACTCTATCAGCTAATAGTAAATCTTCAAGGTATCGATTTTGTAACCGATAATACCCAGGCTTTCACAAGCCACAAGCATGGTCAATAGAAACATTCGTCATCATTCAAAAACAAATAAGCGATAACATTGATTTTACACACTCATTGTATAATGATAGCTATTGATTGTTAATGAACACTATATTATACATATTCATCGTGTCACTTCAGTAGTGGAATAAAGTCAAAATATAATAATAATAATAATGGGATAGTCGTATCGGTGAATGGACTGATAGCGAAGAGCTTCGACCAACATCTTAAGAAGCTCTCGCTAAACAGTTGGATTAAGGGCCTGATACAAAAGGCAGTTATTTTAGAAACCGCACGCATAGTTAGGAGGTTCCTGTCTCTGTAGCCCTCACCACTGGTTGTTTGAGTAATGGGATTCCGCAGCCGGTGGTATACTATTTTTTATATAATATATTTTGTTAATTTTTTTTTATAAAATGTATTATATAAATAATAAGAGAATAAATGAATATGTATAATAATGGAATAAAAATGAAAAATGTTACGATCATTTTTATTCCAGTTCTTGCTCTATTATTTAAAATCTACTACGATTGAAATACAGTGTAAACTCTTTATAACGTTATCCTTTATAACAATAAACTCCCTGTAACGTTGAAGTGAGCCCAACTTGGTTGGTTTGCGTTAAAACCCACATATTGAAACACTCTGAATAGCGATACTCCATTCTCTATTACGAAGAAATGTGTTCATATTTGTAGATAGTAAATATTTATTATCGGTATTATTGTTTATGTTGTGTTATCTTGTTAATTTGGTTGTTTTTTTGTTCACTCCATATGACGATAACTCTCTATAACGACAAAAATGCTCGGACCCTTGAGTTTCGTTATAAAGAGTTTACATTGTATGGTAAAATGACGCATAACTCAAATAAGATACGTTTTAACATTGAAACACGTTATTATTTATGTAATTATTTCACTTGTATGTTCCCATTAAATAGTTTATTTAGTGTTGCATTAATTAAAGAAATCTGAATTGGTACCGAAGTTTTAAATCTTATTTTTGTTATATTTTATTTTAAAATTCTATACAAATAAACAGCCAACTAAAAGGTTAAAGACCAAAGAGGTGAGGAAACTGGGCTTCATTATAATGCACATACCTAATAACTTAGAAAAGGCGAAATTAAAAGCATTTTCCTTATTTATAAAATTCTTTCTATCTATATATTATTTAACCTCTACTTATAAGTGGTCAATCGCTTAGTTTGTTATAATAAATAAACCTGTACTTAACACTGATAGTGTTAAATCATAACAGTTTAGCCTAAACGAGGTCACAAATCACAATAAAACGACAAAAACTGGCATTGTCCGAAATGTACATCAACGAGTGTCCATTTAAAAAATCTTGAAAGCAAACAAAACAGGTGTGATTCAGATAACGACTGTTGAATAGATAATGTACGTTAAATTACGAACATAAATACGTACACCAAAATTACTGTTTTTGAATTCAAATAATCCGTTTTCCAAAAATCCACTAAATAAATACAGGTAAATGACAAAATAATACTCATTTATTTTCAGCCAACTGACAATATGGGACATATTTTTGGCGTGATTATTTCTTTCTTTCTGAGGTGAGGTTATTGTTCCGCGGGTATGCAAGCTTGTCTTTATGTATATGTGGGTTTGTATGTGTGTCTATTCCTTCGTGACCTTCTCAAAATCTCTTAGTCAAAATCTTCTACGGCCTGCGATTAGGAACATAGTCTGGAAGAACACATAGGCTACTCATTAAGTTTTTTAACCTCCGCAATCCACTTTTCGCCATTTCGGGAAACGGAACGTGACTGGTGGCGAGCCGCGTTGCGGCCTTTTTCTCCCGGAATTCACACAAATGTGAGGGTTACATCACGGTGCTTCCTTCAACGTAAGAACGTCGGATAAATGTATGTAAATTGAAAATAGAAAAACACATTGGTACATGGCAGGATTCGAACCCAGGACCTGCAGAATACAAGTCAAGTGCTTAACTCCTAAGCCACCGACGCTAGTTAAATAATTTAAATACATTTTGTATTTCTTCAATTTTTTCTTCTTGCGTAGATAATTTTTAAATTACAACAACATCTAAGTCAAGTTCTATCCTCCTTTTTTTAAACCAGTTTATAATTATGATTTATTACATTTCAGGATAGAGTTAATCTAATTTCCGTTTAAAAAAACATATCTATTTTTAGAGAATACTTGTTTCGCACTGTTAAAACTTATTTTGAGATCTACTAATTTATATGCAAAGACAACTTTAATATTTTGTACAGAAAAACTGTGTTATGTTATGTGACCTATGAGCAATCTCTATGAATAATTTATTTCTTAGTAAATCGATTAATACAGGAAATAATTTAAGGGATTTTCAGACAAGGAGCGACATTTCATTTTGACCCCAAACAGTCAATTGTCGCGTTACTTACTCATTACTCTACCAGGCCACCAGGGCTGCTAGCTATTCGGCTTTGACCCGAATTATATTTGACTGAGCCACGGATGTCTAATCAATGTTTTTCAGGTCATAGCGTTTGGTGTAAAAATAATCACTGGCTGTGTTTTTCTCCTCTTCTAAGGATAAAGGTAGGATGAGTGGTCAATGATCCACGTTTGTCGAAAGTTGACAACCCTAAATGTCAACTCAGGGCTTCAATGTTGAACTTCACGCGTAAGGTAGCGAATAAAAAAGTCAATTAGCGAAACTGCACTTTAAATTTGACTGTAATTGCTACGGAAAATGCACTTCGCTATAAAGGGTAGTACACACCACATTCTTTTTTAATTCTTGACATTAATACGCATTCTCTACAGGTCTGCTATATATAAATAATTTTTTTTATCATGAATTCTCAAAGCACTATGAGCGTTTCGATGAAGTTTGGATGAAATTTTACTAAACAATTGTTTTCAAGACAGAAAATAAATTGTGTTGTCAGATTTTCGATTAACTGAAACATTACTATTAGTCCAGTCATTTTAGTAAGTTCACCTCGGAATTCGAGATACCCAGCTGTAAGTCTGTAAATAGTTGTATATTGACACCCTAAAAGTTGTCTCAAAACCTACATATGGTAGGGTGTAAGCAACCATTAAATTTCAAGGTCAAAGTTCACAAAAATCGGTTTTTTGCGCTTTTTTTGGAAATATCTCATTTCCTATGAGTTTTTTGCTATTCGTATTTCGTATCAATATTGTAGAATACAAAATTCTCTACAAATTTTGTTTGAAATTTTTTTTTATACGGTTGACCGTTTTCGAGATAGAGGGCGGAGAGCGCGCGGTCACAGCATCACTTCAGCCTCCGGTCGAAAACGCGCCATATAGTTGATGAACTATCAATAAATCAATTATTATAAATATTTGTCAATTTTTTATTAACTATTATATTCTACTTTATCATTTTTTCCTAACTTATCCACTTTTTATTTAGTATTAATTTATTTAACAACACTTACCTGCCCATGTAATTGCAGAATTGTTAATGAAAATATAGGAATTATATGTCGCTCTGATATGGTAGAGCATTGAGACAAGCTTGCCCATTACATTGGCCACAAGTTACAGAGCATTGCAAGCCCGCTTTCCTGCATCCGCATCGCGAACCACAGCCACTCTTGCAGTTGCAGAAAATTGTATTTAGCAAATCTTCTGGAGCAGGTGGTAAAATTGTCATGATAGGCTCCAGAAAATCGTTTCGCATTGCTCAACCCCATACCTGGGGTTCCAAATCATGTCCTAACCAAGTTTGAACTTGATAATATACACGGTTGAAATGTTGATGAGTAGCTTGTTGGTGGAATATTTGAAAGATGCACAGGATTATTAAGTTTTGTAGACTTGACGTAATGCATGTAACGAAGATGATCGAGACTTTTCACAGATTTCGGAGCATTATAGACTGCCAATAAGGTTTGAGTTCCACTCTCTAATAATTTCTGGGCCGAACAATTTTCTTCCTCAAATGCTGCAGCTAGTTCATCCAAATTTGTCAGTAATTAATTAATTTGACAAATATTTATAATAATTGATTTATTGATAGTTCATCAACTATATGGCGCGTTTCGACCGGAGGCTGAAGTGATGCTGTGACCGCGCGCTCTCCGCCCTCTATCTCGAAAACGGTTCACCGTATAAAAAAAATTCTTCAACAAAATTTGTAGAGAATTTTGTATTCTACAATATTCATAAGAAATACAAATAGCAAAAAACCCATAGGAAATTAGATATTTCCAAAAAAAGCGCGAAAAACCGATTTTTGTGACCTTTGACCTTGAAATTTAATAGTTGCTTACACCGTACCATATGTAGGTTTTGAGACAACTTTTAGGGTGTCAATATACAGGTATTTACAGACTTACAGCTGGGTATCTCGAATTCCGAGATTCTTACCTAATTTAAGCTTAAATGACTGGACTATATTAACATGAATGGAACATTTTAATATCAACATTCTTTATGTGAATTCTGCTTTGATAATATTAAAAGGCATACAAAGAATTGTTTGTTGGAACTTGTTCATGATTCATTGGTCTGATTGTCCTTGATCTTTTAACGCTTTTAGGATGTAAATCGATACTTGTTAAAGGACTTTGGATTGAATTCCATAAACTAGTGATACCAGTATGCCAAAAAGGTAACTTTTTTTTAAAACAAACAGAGTTGCTGAATACGAAACACATTGCAATAGTAGTTTAATATCATATTGCTCACAAAAACGTTAGTTAAACACGAAACATTCTTATTTTCATTTGAATTTTTAAGAGCCCAAACCGCTAAAGCTACTGGAACAACCTACCTAAAGTTTTATTTTCTTTTTTTTTATATGAAAAGGTGGCAAACGAGCAAACGGTCATCTGAGTTCGCCGAAATAGCGGGGCTACCGTTGCCCATGGACATCCCCAAATGCAGATGCGTTGCCTACCTTTAATCAACGGAGGAGGGGACGCACAGAAAGAGGAAATTTCCCCTTCCCATGCGTCCCTCTTCCGTCAAATCCACTTCCCCTTCTTATCCTTTCCTAATAAGAAAAGATTGTGAAGGGAAGAGGACAAAAATTAGGCCGCCGGCACCACACTCATCAGACGAAACGCGGAATTGCTTCCACTTTACGCCTGTCTTCTGTGTAGTCGTGGTATTTCACCGGGCGAGCCGGCCAATTCGTGCAACTGATGTTGTTGTTGCTGGCGTCTACCACTGTAAAATTATTTACCATAGTTTTATGAAAATCTGTCCCGTGATTTAGGCGGTTTCATATTAAGATACAAACATGTTAACATCAATTTATTTTAGAGAAACGACTACCGACGTTACTATCCAGCTTGTTTTAGACCAGAAACTTAGGCTTAGTTGAACCCCTGCATTTCTTCTTCAACTTGTGAACTCGTAATTCCATTTCCCAACATTGTCTTCTGTGAGCTCCAGAGGATGTTGCCTACTTTAGTAATGACTGACTTACTGAGGGGTTTTAAGATCAAAATCCCCGTTTAAAAACATATTTTCATCTGTATTTTGTTAAAGATTACAGGGATTTAAATATGTTTTATATTAAGATTTTGCTCTAATTAAATAAAAAAAATAAAATTAATTAAATTTTACAACCTGGGTTACAACGCGAATCCAGAAGAGGGAATCAAGCAAAATCTAAGGTATAATTTAATTTTAAGTTATTTTTTGTAAGCAAGATCTAAGCAACATTATTTGTTAATTATGTTTAAAAGCCATTTAAAGTCACAAACAACTGATTGTATGTAAATATAGTAATTTTATAATGGAAATAAATTAAAGTTTTCGGTCAATTAAACAACCTTAATGGTAAGGTTTTTCTGATGCTTCCGGTAATGTCACTTGACTTCGACAAAAGTAAAGAAACATTGTTTACTGTGAAGTCGTTAACTGGCACATTTAAATAAACTATTTAAAATTTTGTAAAAACGCTTATAACCATTTTCGTATTGATTGAATGCTATATTGGGTTTAAAAAAAATTGTCCATTCTGCATACAGGTTTGGTTTCTTCGTAGTCAATATACCTATGTATATTATGTTAAAAAATAAGCCTATGCTACTCTAGGATACATTAACTATCTTCCATCAAAATTCTCCTCATGATCGGTCCAGCCGTTTCAGAGATTACTCGGAAAAAAACAGGAACTGTCATACCGACATGCTTCGTAGTAGT
Source organism: Papilio machaon (assembly GCF_912999745.1). Taxonomy (NCBI): domain Eukaryota; kingdom Metazoa; phylum Arthropoda; class Insecta; order Lepidoptera; family Papilionidae; genus Papilio; species Papilio machaon. The sequence goes on from NC_059997.1 coordinate 3,054,704, forward strand.
TATGAACATGTGGATGTGTCGCTGTCACATTGTATAATCCGCCGTATTACATTACGGCTAACTGTTATCAAAAACAGAGCTGTTTTGAAATGCGGCGGATCAACGAGTAGCCGGATTGAATACGGCTAAATAAAATAGTTTCGGAATGTGTTCAGCGCCACGAGACATTCAACACTAGGCTAGCCACCATGTAATAAATGTTAAGAAGACTGTCTAAGATCTCCATAAATTACCCTGTTTTTGATAACATCTAGCCGTAATGTCATACGGCGGACTATAAAATGTAACTGCGACAGATATACAAGACTACGCTTTGTTTACTCAGTAACTCTAAATTTATTGGAATAATTTACATAATGTGTGACAAAGTTTCCTAATATAATTTTAAAGAATTAACCCTTCAACCGCTTGCTATGGCTACTGCGACCGACAAATATATTTTATAAATATGTGAGGTGAACAAATGTGATGCCAATAAAAATTGAGGTCCTTATCTCGGATCAGTAATCACAGATAATATTCATTTCCGAATAATTTGAAAAAAATTAAATCATTGTAGATAATAGAACCCGAAACTGTTCTGAATTTTGATAATTACATTATTAACTTAACTTTCTTTATGTAACATATTTCGTGATTTTTTAAATAAAATGATTATAAAATTATATAGATAACTAACTGTCGCCCGCGACTCCGCGGGCGACAGTTAGTATCGCGCGGAATTAAAAGAAAACGTAATAAGTAGCCTATGTGTTCCTTTAGACTGTGATCTACAGCTGTGCTTTGAGATCCGTTGAGCCGTTCCGGAGATACCTTCAAACAAACATCCACCCATCAAAACAATCGCATTTATAATATTAGTAAGATAAGTTAATACATAAATAAAATAATATCAATTCTAACTTAATAAAAATAAATATATGGTAAAAAAATCGATGTACATGTTTGTCATCTAAATATGTATGTATTCAAGAGTAGTTTTCCTAAACGTCGTCAAAACTGAAATCACTATCGCCGCTGTTAACGCGGAAGATTTAATACCTTCTATGAACGACACATTTTAATCGAGTGTCGCTACTCGCGTGCCATTTGTATTATTTGTTTCTGTTAAAAGCGGCAGTTAAAAGGTACAACTTTTGGACATAATGTCAAAAATGTGGGATATACTTGTTTTATTAATGTATGTTTAATATAATAACCAGATAACTAAAAAAAAACAACTGGATACACCTGAATGTAAAGGTCACAGAAGGAATTTTTTTTTTGCGTTTTTTTATGTAAATGAAATTTTAACGGTAAAGGAAGTTTTAGTTATTGCATCATTTGGCTGATTTCCATTTAATGTACTATAGTGGAATATATAACTCGAATCTCCTTTAGACGAAATTATCGGACCACGATGATGATAATGATGATTGTGATAATGATGGTTTCCGCAGTGGAGTGAATACTGCCGAAACACGTTGAGAAGTAAAAAAAAATAAGTTTGCATATTTTGTCCCTTATGCGTTCACAAGCCATCTTACTGATATTAAAAATACGAATGTTTATATGGATGGGTGGATTGGTGGATTGATGAATGAATTAATGTTTGTTAGAAGGTATCTCTAGAACGGTGCAACAGATCTCACTGAAACTTGGCATAGACTAGACTACTAATTAAGTATTCTTTAATTCCGCGCGGACGGATTCGCGGGCGATAGCTAGTTTATCATAATCTTAACATTGAACCTTCGGTATTATATTCTAAGGACATAAAGGTTACTGACCTAATGTTTGCGGGTGAATTAAAAATAAAAGTGTTTTCAATAATAATTCATCTTTCTATAACCCGACTAACGTAGAGAGTAATGTTTTTCGAACAATGTTACTTTGTTTTATGTATGTGGGTTAGTATGTATGTAAACTAATTCCATTGTGACGGGCTAGAGCCTTAACGACTGAACCGATTTTGATGAGTGAGTTGTCATTCGATTTGTCTTTTTTTCCCGGAGTGTCATAGTGTTATTACATCGACGTAACACATTTATACTGGACGTGAGATGAAATACTAAAAAAAAAAAATTACGCAAATATTTTTTCTCACTCACTATAACTTTTTTTTTGCTTAATAGTTTTGCGATGTTTTCGAATATATACATTAAGTTTTAAATAAATATAACAACAGTTTATTAAACTAAAATTTTTACAATCTTTGTTTTATTTTTATTGTTGAGTTTTTTGGTTTATTTATACTAAGAGTAGGTTATTGACCTTAGTTTTAATCATAATTTATTTTATATTTTCTTCATTTTATGTACTCCTTGAATATATATGGTTAATTAGATATATACTGAGTACAATAACAATGTAAAATATGTATGCTGTATTTTACAGTACATTACTTTATAAGGTAATAGAAACGGCCGACCTCACGCAATGAAAGTCTGATGTAGGCTAACCAGTGAACGATGAAGCCAAGAAACATTTTTAATTAATTAGTGGCCAAGAAATCTTACTAATATTATAAATGCGTGTGTTTAGATGGATGGATGTTTGTTTGAAGGTATCTCCGGAACGGCTCAACGGATCTCAGTGAAATTTGGCACAGATGTAGATCATAGTCTGGAAGAACACATAGGCTACTTATTATGTTTTTTAACTCCGCGCGGACGGTGTCGCGGGCGACAGCTAGTTATTAATAATTTACACTGCAAGTCACTTAATTACCTTTACGAGTGATGTATATTTAGATTCTTTGGAAATAGATAACCCGATTTAGTTTACGTGTACGGCGAAACTGTTGAATAAAAATGGAAGTAAAAAAAACACATTGCGACTTATTCTAATATTTATTAAAACATATAAAAGAACTATAAAAGGCCCTCCATTTCTTTCATGAACTGCATATAGGCGTCGTCCTTGCTGGGGGCCTTGGGTACGTCGAGTTGTCGCTGCAGGGCCCCCGTCTTAGCATTGGGCCGGCTCTTCTTGTCCTCGCGCTTCACTCGCAACGCGGAGGGCACGAAGCGAGTTACGTCCGCTGATAAGTTGCGGATCTGAGGCTTCGCGCTTATCGTCGCACCTAAATACATAGTGATTATACATAATCTATTATCTTCATCGTGAGTTTCCACTGCTGAATAGCTATATAAAAATATAATTTCATCCCTTCACAATTTAAAAAATAATACAAAAATAAATTACGGCAATGGAATATCGTTGTTACACGAATGAAAATCCTAATAAAAAAAAAGTAAAAAGCAACATAATATTTTAAATGATGCCTTCTGAGAAAAGTGATAATTAGAAAATTGATATGAGTTTTTAAACTTAATCATGTAATAACATCAGAAAACGTCAATTTCAGCTAATCTTACTAAAATTATAAATGCAAAAGTTTAGATGGATGGATGTTTGTTTGAAGATAATTACGGAACGACTCAATGGATCTTGATGAAATTTGGTAAAGATATAGAGCGTTTGCGACAACTAGTAAGAAAATATTGTAAACAAAATTGTTACCTTGTGGTGCATCTTTCTTCTGTATGAGTTGTGGGGCCGCAGTGAGCACCGAGACTTGTGGTGGGGGCGGCACCAGCGGGCGCAGCAGGCGGGGCGGAGCGCCGGGCGGCGGGCCGGGCGGCCGCAGCGCAACACGCGGCGGCATGCCGGGCGGCGGGCCGGGCGGTGGTCCGGGCGGAGCGCCGGGCGGTGGTCCGGGCGGAGCGCCGGGCGGAGGTCCGGGCGGAGCGCCGGGCGGAGGGCCGGGCGGAGCACCCGCCAAGCCCAGCACCTGAACCCCGGCCGGTATCCCGGGCGGTGCACTCGACATTCTTATCGGCGCTCGTAAACCTATTACGGAGACACAAAATCTATAGAACTAATTAGCAGGCCTAATTTTAGTCCTACACCCTTTTCTTATTAGGAAAGGATGGGAATGGGAAGTGGATTTGGCGGAATAGGGGACGCAAAGGAAGGGCAAATATCCACTTTCTGTGCGTCCCCTTCTCTGTTGATTGAAGATAGGCAACGCATCTGTTTTTTTGGATGATATCTATGAGCAACGGTCGCCTCGCATTTCGGCGAATTCAGTGGCCGTTTAATCGTTTGACACTTTTTCATACAAAAAATTACTAAAAATGTTCTTTCTTGAACACTATGTATATGCTTAACTTATAAAGAAGAAAGAAAATGTTTATCTGTCTGTCCGAAAGTTCACGATTGGCCGAAGTTAACTAATCTATACAAGAAATTATAGATTTTTTGATTCCGAGCTAACAAAGTTGCAGAAGAGCGCTAGTTATTGCAACACAAAGTTAAAAGAAGCAAACTGCCTCACACAGATTGTAGGTTTCCCATACTAAAGTACACTACTAAATTCCGAGTGCAACACTAAGTGGTGATTAAGAACAATATGCTTATTAAAAAACTAGAAAAGCAAAAAAAACACAGAACTCTTAAAAATATTTCGATAACAGTTAAAATGAGAACTTTTCATTGACCAGTAGAATATTGTTTAACATATTACCAGGAGGCAGTAATGGCGGCGGCATCTGTCGTATCTCAGCGCCGGGCGGCTCGAGGGCGAAGTCCGCGTGATGCATCATGTGATGGTGGTTCTCTGTGTCGCTGTCGGAGTCGCTGTCCCTTCCCCCGCCGGTGCGCTTCAAAGCATTCAATCTGAAATTATATCCAATTACAAATTTAAACCCTGCCTCCTACCTACTTTACGAGGATGTGAATGCTAAATGATTGCATTTTTTTATTTCTATAGTACAGTACTATAACAAAAAGTAGATCATTATCGGACCCACATTATTGTTATAACCAGAAATCAAATAAGCTTTATTAAAAAAACAACTTTATTGGACAAATATTATTTTTGAAAACTGAAACCATCATAGTAAGTTTTTAAAAAAGACGGTGTTTTGTTGCAGTTCAATGTAAACATGACGGCTTACATCAAATTTAACAATTTTAAATGTTTTCGCGCCTCAGAAACCTTAAAAAACCTAAAAAAAAACACATCGATATATATGAACTTACTGAACAACAAAAAACAAAAACAATTTTTGTACAAAAAGTAAAGATCTTCATTTGCATTATTAAATTTGTTAAATCTACCGTCTACTATAAAATACCTCGTATTTAGATCAGCAGCTCTATCCCTTTCCCTCTTCTTATGGACCTCTTCCATTTCTTTCATGAAGTCGTCAATATTCTGTCCGGAGAGTGCCAACATCCTTTGCTGCAATGAAGTGGGTTTGTGCGCGTGCGCAGACGCGGGCGGCGACGCAGAGTGCTCCTCATCCATCGCCTCGCCGTCAAAGTCCTCGTGTGCAACTTTACTTGGCGCAGTTTTAGCTTCTAAAGTAACACCCATGAGCTAAAGAAAAAACTTTAATAAACTTTTAAGCTTGTAAAAAACACAGGAGTTCTGAAAAAATAAACTATTAAGATTTCAGTTTTGTAGACGCCTGCAGATAATGCAGCAGCAATTATACATGAAAATTATTTGCAATTAGTAATTAGTAAGTAAACAATGAAAAACTTTTTAATAGCAATAAGAGTCAGTAAATAAATAAACAAAAACCTGTGAAACAAAAAAAAACAATTGTCTTAAAATATGCCACTTTTAAAAGTTTTGAGAGGTTCGGCTGTGCATAATAAGTAACGAAACAAACAAAATAACTGACTCAAGTGTCTAAAAATACATCAATCATTTTTTTTGTAAAAAAAAAAAGGTAAAGGTATACACATTAAATTAAATCAAACAAACATAAAAAAATAATTTATACGTACAGATTCCCCAGGCGGTCCTTCATCGGGGAAATCAGAGAAACGTAAACTCTTCTTTTCCTTGTGTGATTCATGTTTCATTGCTTCGAATATTAAGACCGAGTAGTTAGGCGGAGGACCTGGCGGTACTCCTGGAGGTTCAATGCCCACTGGCCTTTCCTGAAAACATCTAATTACTCAACCCCAAAATAAAACCAAAAAAAAAAGTTGGTGACTACGTAATTGAAGGTGGAACTAATAAAAATAACGAATTCAAAATGCTTGAGTCTGTATTTAAAAAGATGGCGGTTTGTTCTGTAATTTGGGTAAACAACCATTTCAGTTATTTAATAAATGTAATTCCCTTCACACAACAAAGACAAACTTCGATACTAACTACTAGTTTCACTTTTGTACTCAAATTGTATTGACATCTTAACATAAGACAAATTTATATGAATGTAATTTATTATTAAAACTATGTGTATATGTACCAATACTACCAAAACTAATACCAAAAGTTGATGAAATAATAAAAAAATGTTCACATTTACCGATATTAATCAATAATCTAACCTTAAATAATAAAAACAAAAAACAAACTGTATAGGTTAGGTTAGGTTTAGAATATTACAATAAAATCGAAAAACTAGGTTAGGTTAGTTTTGGAACATTTTAAATCAAAAACAAATTACCAAGCGAAATTATCTATTTCCCTACTGTTATATTTTCTACTAATATAAAAATGTAATAATGACAAAAATGGTGAGTATTATCAAGTTTGTTAATAGGTAAAAGTACGAAAAAAATAAATACTATTAGTCTTACCAACGAGAATAATGAATTATTAATAGAAATGGCAAAAAGTGGTGAATTTCAATATTATATTCACATATGACAATTAATAATAATTATTCATTTATCAATTTACCATAACATATATTTAGAATGAAAATATATTTATTTCTGTCATTAGCATTTGGCCAGTCCAGTTTGTAAATGTACTAAATATACTAAATGGGGTAATAAAACTATTGTACGCAGTCTATGCCACTATATAAAAAGTATTAGTTACCAAATAAACAATAAAACTTACTCTGTAAACGGAATCCTTCTTCAAAATGGGCTTCGGCAATATTGGATGTACAGTATCCAATGGTAAAGGAATTTGTGATGGTACATTACCATATATTAAATTGTCAGGAACCTATGAAAAACAGATTACTACAGTTATATAGGTAAAGTATACTTAAAATTGAATTATAACAGACAACTTCTAAAAGCGAGAAACTCGCTAAGCGAGACAAATATCACAGTTTCTTAAACTCTCGCTTAATCAGCTTCAACTGTTTCCAATTCAAACTCTTAACCAACATAAGATAAATATCTTAAGTATTTTTGGTGAAACACTTTTCCTCACATAACTATATAAGATTAGATATATTACAATATAACACCATTTATTTCAGATTTTTCACAAAATAATAAAAAAACATATATTGTAATAGCCGAAATGTATGGAATTTGACAATCCTCTACTTAATTTTAGCTTTGTTTCAAACAGAAATATAGTAATAGTTATGATAGCTTAATTTGATTACTTGTAGTGTAGGTAATGGAATATCATCCACTTGCACAGACTGAGCGTGTTTCACAGATTCATAATAAGATATTAAATGTGCCCGTCTCTTTTCATACTCCATCTCTTGTCTTTTAAGTTCAACCCATTTTTCTGGATCATCTTTGTCCTGAAATAAAAAACAATTTTTATGAGTTCCAGTTTCACAAAAAAACAATGATGAAAATTCTACTGAACATTTCTATAGTTTGATGTAAGGCTGTTTTTGGTATCTCTTGTGTTAATGGCAGAGGTTTATAAGGTCTAAAATGTTTTTTTTTAAATGATTTTATATATTGTAGATGGCACTGGAAATCAACTACAGGCTAACCTTAAGTAATGTTTTTAATTATTAATACAATGGAACCTGAATAAGTGAAAGTCCAAGGGACCACAATATTTTTCTATCTTATCTTGATTTCTGCCTTTTCCAGTTCTTGCTTAGCCAGGTTCAACTGTATATGAATTAGATGAAAAGTTTTATTACTTACATACATCTTGAGAACTCTATCAAATGTTTCCTTTAATTTTTTTCTTTTCTCCTTTAAAACTTTTTCATTTAGAGGCGAAGGCTGCAGCACATTGTACTCTTAAAAATAATGGTAAATCAGTTAACAAACTATCTGTTATTTATTATTCATAAAACCTTGCTATTAGAAACAGACAAATCTCCAGACATCTTACAATTTAATTGAAGTAAGTTTTCCCCTTGCTTTATATTTTATTCATAGTTGAAAATTAACTACTGCATTTTTAACATAAAGAATCTTACTAGCAAGTAGCTACATAACTAACTTTATCATCTTCATAGATGTGGAAATTACAAGCACTGCCGCAATAGCTAAAGGTGATACAGGAAAGATTTTGCATCTTTTAAATATGGGATCAAAGAAGTGAAATGTAATAAATATTTTAAAATTACCCATTTCATCAATTTTCTGCAACTCTTCAAGAATTTGTGTTGGATCTTTCATTTTAAGCACAGCCGCTCTAACCAATTGCCTTTGCTTCTTATTTTTCTTTAACTCTTTCTTCCTGGCTTCCTTTCCTAGTTTTATAAATTCAAAGATTGTTATAAATAAATACAATAGATATTATTCAATTATAAAATAAATTTTTGTAACCAATACTTACGTGCTTGATCCGTAGGATTCATATATTTACCACTTTTAGTGGTATTTATTGACCGACGCCCCATTTTTACTTCTTTACTTTCTTAGTCTTACAATAAAAGTTTTTTTTGTAGTATTAATATAGTTTACATTCAAGTATTCTTAAATATCTTTAAAAAAGCATAGCATTTCATTGCTGCTACTTGTTTTATAATTGACAACTGACAACTTCTGACAGTGACAGATAAAACGGGTTTCAAACTTTCAAAGAGTAGGTAGGTATTTTGAAAGCCTATCATTTTGAGTACAGATTATATTTACGGTAGAACAGTAGGTATAGGTAGATATATATATATATATTTTTTTTTCGTAGTCTTTAGAGAATTCTACAATGCCATTAAATTAAAATAAAGACTGAGGGCGTTATGAATTACATTTTTCCTAAAGTACGCACTCTTGTAAGATTCCTCATCACAAACAAATAGAGCTGCAAAATGTGATTCTTTTGTGTATTATATTTTACTGCATATTAATCTGTCTACATGTAAAGTAGTAAAACAAAACGAATGTTACTATCACATTACAGATGAATCCGTTTATAATGACATCGAAAGGAATTAACAAGCAAAAGCAACACGTCAAATTAAAATCTTTGCTGTGTAATTACTACATAACAAGCGGAGTTATAAAACACGGAATCTACTGTACAAACAAAAGTAGTTTATGTTATTTAAATACTAGAAATAATCTTCTTATATATATAAAAGAAAGTAGTGTTAGTTACACTATTTATAACTCAAGATCGGTCGAACTGATTTAGCTGAAAATTGATGGGGAGGTAGCATAGAACTAGGAGACCGACTTTAGGAACGACGATAGGAACTTTTTTATCTTGTGTGCATTTTTTTTATTCCGCGCGGACGGAGTCGCGGGTAAAAGCTAATTAACAATATATATTCTATAATTACTACTTCTATAAATACTTCTTATAAAACTATTTTTTTAATTTAAACGTAGTAGTAACGTAATATTGCAATTGAAATACAAAAGTCTCAAATATATTATAACTAGAGATACATTAACGCACAATAAAGTTTAAGTTGCCTCTATCAGAATGTCCAGACAGTATCATTTATGTGTAGGTATGTATTCTTGAGATTTCATACATACATAAGTCTACTTAGTATTTACGCGAGACGGCGAAGTCCGACGCGACGACCGGGCGGCGGGTGGCGGGCGTTTGCATTACGTCGCTGCACGTACTACGCCATGCGCACACAAATAAAAGTTTTACGAGGCACCACTATACACTGCACAAATACTTATATCGTATATTTTACTACTCACAGATTTCATTCATGTACCGAAACTAGACCTCTCTTTCTATCTCATTCATCCTAATCGTTTTTGTGTACGAGTGGGTGAAACAGCGAAGTTGTCACGTATGGTCGGCGCTCGTCGAGTCGTCGGCTCGTTGTACCGAGAGTGCTTCGGGCGTCAGGTCGAAGTCGAAGTCTCGCTCGCTCCCTCGCCCGTACGCAGTAGAGATCGCTCGTCGCGTTCAAAGCGTGCGTTCGACTTTCGGGCGGCGACGTACGTTAGTAGCGTGTGTTCATTATTGATGCAAAAGTTCCACGATGGTAGATCATAACGAGAAATTGTTACAGGAGTTGCTTAAGAAAAGTGGAAATAATGTTTGTGCCGATTGTGGAAGCGAAGGTATGTTACAGTGTTTTTAACTAGTCATTAATCTTAACTCGTAAAACGTGGTATTTCTATGGGGTAGTGAACAGGCGGGGGGCGTAAGTGCGTCCATGCTCTGGAGTTCAGTGACCTCGACGTAAAATGCATTCAATCAAAACAAATAATCAAAATAGAGCGTAATAACATTGACATACAATTTCGTCATGTAGAGTCGTAGTTATCTTATAAATAAAATGCTTAAGGTCTCTGTTTACAGAGCCTAAATAGGTAGCAGCTAATTGAGGATTGATTTTCTTTGACCGAAAGCATGCCTCGAAGTTTATATTGAATCATCAGTGTTATTTTTTATATTATTTAATTTTGAAGTAAAGCTAACGTCCCTGAAACGTTGAAATTAAAAATGTTTTGTTCTTTGTTTTTATTACGATAATTGTTATTGATAACTAAAACTACTATATTTATGTATGTATGTTTTTATCGACATGCGTATTTTGGAGTAACATGTGAGTGTATCCAGTTATATCTAGATAACATAATATGATGTCTAAATGGTAACGGTACAATCAATTTCTGTACAACAGATGAGTCATATACGGCAAGTTCCTTCTCTTGCGTCCTTTAGCAATTCCAGGCGTTTGTAAACACTGCCATACATATTATGTAGCAGCTTCAAAGCTATAACCCTATGGGTTTTCTTATATCTTAAAATGACATGATGTAGGACCTACTAATACATTTAAGAAAAAATAAATGTATTTATAAAAACGCGCGAAAAAAAAATTGCTCTACAATTTATTGCGGAATAGTTTTTTAGTTTTACTCAAAATAGAAAATTGTTTTTTTATCCTAGAGTCATGGAAAATATGGTCGTAGTGTGGAATATTACGTTTAACATTTTTTTATTGAAAAGAAAAAAACTCTGTTCAACTGTTTTTTCCACTTTTAAAATTACCATTGCGTGATTAGTTTTCGTTTGGTTTAGTAAATTATAGTGTAACTATTTCAAAAATCCTTTCGCAAAGATAAAAAAATTTAAAGTATGCTACAATGCCTTTGTTTTTTCTTAAGGTATTTCAGTGGCTTTTAGTTAAGCGTCGGTGTTTACATAGAAATTACTACATTTTGACATTAATTTCACAATGCTGTTGGAGAAGTTTTTGTACGTAATTATTATGGGCGATTAAAAAAAAATAATAGATATCTATCAGAATAAATACTTTCAATAAGTAACAATCGCTTACAAAGCCACGTGTAACAGCTAGTTTTTATGTATGTATGTTACGATTTAACCCTGGATTTCTGAGACCAAAATCCCTACTTAATACATATTGTTATCTCTGTTTTGTCAAAGATATTGAGAACGGTGAAGATATGTTTTATACAGAGATTTTGAAACCCTCAGAAACCCACGATAAATCAGATTATGTCCACTTGTAACTTATTTCTCATTACATCGTTATAAAAAAGATGCTTTCCCGGAAAAGTGCCCATTTATGTCTTTCTAACGAAAAGTTACCGGCTTTGTTCGGTCGTTGACCTGGTAAGAAAAAAACCTCAAGTCTATTATTTATTATTATGATATTCGTTACGTATATTATAATACAAGCTGTCGCCCGCGACTCCTTCTGCGCAGAATTAAAAAAATATAATATAATAAATAGCCTATGTGTCCTTCCAGACTATGTTCTACATCTGTGCTAAATTTCATCAAGATCCGTTGAGCCGTTCCGGAGATACCTTCAAACAAACATCCATCCACCTAAACATTCGCATTTATAATATAAGATTATCATTTTCATTTAATTGCTATTTCAACGTGTACACTATACTGTGATAAACGGGATTAATTTTTGCTCTGTTGCTTCCGAAATACGATTTTTTTTATGATTGACGTTATATCTTGCGATCATCCGAACTGACTGACATTAATTATAATTTCACTTGTTTTTTTAACCGGCAATTATAAAATCCAATTAATAAAATATTTCAAAATTATAATTTCAAAACTTAACCGATATATTTGTTACTTAAATCGAACACCACCGTGTAAAAACCGCTTTACAGTTGAACCTGGTTAAGCAAAAGTCCAAAGAGCCGCAATTTTTTCTTACATATAGATATGGAATTTGACGTTTGCATGTTTGCAAGTCTATGAAGAAAATCGGTATTAACTATTTCGTTAGTATTTATAAATCTTACTAATATTATAAACGCGAAAGTTTAGATCATCAGCTCGCCAAATTAGGAATAACTAGGCCATAGTCAATCACGATGGCCCAGTGCGGGTTGCTTGACTTCACATCTTTGAATTTCTTTTCAGATATGTGCAGGTTGTATCACAATGTTTTCCTCCACCGTAAGAACGTCGGATAAATGTACATATGTTAATCGAAAAACACATTGGTACATGGCGGGTATCGAACCCAGGACTATGACATTGCAAGTCAAATGCTTAACCCCTGAGCAAGATAGTACGCTCTGTAATACCTATGTATTACATTGTGAATAATATGAACATTGTAGGCTCTTATTTTCGTTATATTCTCCGACGATATTTTAAACACATATTTATCGATAATACTTATCTAGTAATTTCTACTATGTTATGATATTTGTTATGCAATAAATTCTATGTTTATTTTATTACGATAATCGCGCGTAAAAGTTCAATGACCTTAAACACATTGGCCCTGCTATCATTGAATGTCGTCAATATACCATACATTGATAATTACTGCTTTTTATGTTAATTAGACATTATCACTAGTTTCAAGTTCCGATATACCTCTACATAAATATATAGTTATCTCTACTGTTCTCAATGAAAATAAGAGGGATGACATGTGTTTGTACAGCGCAAAATCACAATTAAGACAGAGTAAAAAGTATTAAGACAATGTTCGTATAATAATCATTCATTTATTAGTCCAGTGTTATATGTTTATTTATATTTATTACCGTGCATTTCTGAAACCAAAATCTCTATATAAAACATAACGTCGTCTCTTTTATTATTATTGACAAAACACTTATAAACAACATGTTTTAAACGGAGTTTGAGAAACCCACGATTAGAGATTCAAAATATTAATTTCTTATATTTATAATCTCAAAAGAGTCACAAGCGTGAATATGTATGTATTTATTTTAAAAAGACAACTATTACCTTATTAAGTAATTAGGTATTTCTGTTAAATTAAAAAATCATCTTATCTTATTAGGTAAAGTTAATTATTGACGTACCTACAATGAAGGTCGTTTGCAGAAGTATAATGACTGATAACAAAACGTCCAATGAATATTACGACAATTTATAGAACATACTTTGATAAATGTGTAAAATGCACTGAATCCAAATTAAAAACCAAAGGCTATGAAGATGAGGTGACGTCAACCAATCTTCACTGGACCTAATTGCTTGGCGAAGTCCAAGTTACCTTTGATTTAAGGTTCTTCTTCTTCTGTTTGGACGTACTGGTATTTTATGAGCTGACGACAATTTGCAATTCGGAAGCTCATCGTGAAGATGAATGCGATTTTTGTCATATAAAGGTTTATAATTTAATTTATTATACATAAATAGACTATTAGTAATTGTATTATTCATTTATTATGATGTGAAACCTCAGTAATGCCTAGCGCTTCTCAAACTTTCAATAAAAATCCATAGTTTTATCATTTTTATTTAACTTATTTTGTGTAGTTAACTAATTTTGTATCGAATATTCAGTGTCGGTGGCTCAGGGGTTAAGCACTTGACTTGCAATCTGCAGGTTCTGGGTTCGAATCCCGCCATGTGTACCAATGTGTTTTTCGATTTACATATGTACATTTATCTGACGTTGCAACCTGTACATGTCTGAGAAGAAATTCAATGATATGTGTGAAGTCAACCAACCCGCTTTGGGCCAGCGTGGTTGACTATGGCCTAGTCATCCCTAACTTAGGGTAGGCTCGGAGACCCTCAGTGGGAACGTACAGTGAGCTGATGATGATGTGTAGACATCGTTATAGGTTTGTTATTTATTCTCACTTATCCTTTTATGTCTTGTACTTATATTTATAACAATTGTTTACTACAATTTCTGTAGTTATCTTTAACAGAACAGAGCTGCACATTACATATGTAGGTACACACATTAGTTTATTGTCGATAACTCAAGCGATATTTCCAAGCCGATACGACTTAGCTTGTAAATTGTATTAGAAAATCCTCTGTTAAACGACGTCATCTGGGCACTTACAGCTTACTCTGGTATTTATTCTTGAGGTTAAAACATCAGCTGATCGGAAACTGGGCCCGTTTGCATCGTTAATACACAACAATAACCATCCGCCACGACAATCAAGTGGTTCAATAAATATGACGTTCAATGTATGAAAGCAGCTCACCGCAGCTATCAAAAGTGAGAATAGCTCACGGGTCATTTAGTTGTCCGGTCCTAACTAAGATTTGTTGCTTAAATGGATTTGATTGAAACGTTTCTCACCGAAACCTGTTTAGGAACATATGCGAAGATCCACCCGCAACTATTATGTCCGAAAACATACCGTGTGTGTTATTTACGAACGTCGAGAGGCCTCAGCGTGCATGTTGTCTCGTGACGTCGTGTCGGTGTGCACCCACACATACAAATGCTTGTAAACATGAAACGAAGTGATGCAAGCGCCTATATTTTGTTCAGGTATATTAAATGATCTTCAATCGACTTTTGACAGTGTAGTTTTTTTTTCTCTAAAATAATAGACAAACTATAGACCATTTGGTTAAGATGGTTAGCCAATACTGTTATGACTTATTTAATATTACTTTCGCGATATTTGTTATTCGGAACTTAGATATCATAAGAAATAAAGTAACATAGGTTGTTTTGATAAGATATGTTGTACTTGCGTCACGAGGTAGAGTGTGTACGCTTTGCTTTACCTTTCACAAGACGTTTGTGTGAATTCGACGATGAAATGTTAAAAGATTTTTTACGCAATTAAAAACTAAAGTATTTAAATGGTTTCCGTTTCTAATTAAAAACCTGATACATTATTATCCGGTACTGCGATACCCCGTATATTATTTTGTATACTATATTCAAAGTGGATTTACTCTGCAATTGGCAGACATATTCATTATACAAAGATTTTAATTTTTTTGTATCTTTCCAAAATCTTTTACACGCACAATTTTTTTGTTGCATTAATTAACGTAATGAACTTCTTCTCAGAATTATTTTTTTAACATCTTTAGGTTTCCTTATAGAAACTTCGCGGGAGCTAAGAGCTGCTTCTATTTTGATTCGGACCATCGCAACGAGTAGTTTTTATCTTTTCTTGCTCTAAGTTGGGCGTGTATATTTGATTCATATTTTACATATACGTACCCATATGAATATAAGTCGATTTGAGTGTTTTTTTCCTATATTGTTTATTTTAGACGCGTCATCTATTTGCGGAGTGACGTCATCAAAATTTCCTGCTCTGTTGACAAAATGCGACGCCGTTATCGCACTTAGATAAGCGTAGATAGATACACGTTCACAAACAAACTACTTGTTATCGTCAATTACTTTATGACTCTCAAATACTTAGCATATATTAACATTTAAAATAACAAATCTAATTAACATTAACACTGATACAATTATTTGGCTTATAACTAAATATTTATTTTTTTAATTTATTAAAAAAACTAATACCATATTTTAATATATCCGTCGAATTTGAATTGGCGACAGGCGGCCGGTCGTAAAAAATTAGGCCAAAACTTTAAGGTTTATAAAACTTTGTGCGCCGACCCCACGTGAGTAGGATAAGACCAGGGAGATGATGACAAAAATTACACTGATAAACCTGTCTTTGCCTAGTGCATAATGAACGACACATCCTTCGTTAGATTCAAAATAAAAAATAAAACCATGAAATTAATTTTCTCTTATCATTTTGAGTGTGAAATGATGTCATCGTTGCTTTAATAATTAGACTGGAATGTCACCGTAAATCATTAACCACTTTAATATACCTACACAAATAACTCACATTTTGATAAATAAGCGCTTGCAACTTTGGTTCTAAAGTTATTATTTTAATTTAGTACATTTTATTGTTAAATTACTAAAATTCATAGGTAATTTATAAATCAATATTTATTAGTCTGTGTGTCTGTCGTCAAATCTGTATTTGTTCCGGTTCATCTCCAAAACGGCTCGACGTATTTTGAAGGGACTTTTACTGTAATGTAGCTGATGTATGCAGGATTAACTTAGCATACCTACTTTTTTTTATTCTGCGTTGACGAAGTCGCGAGCAACAGCTGGTGTATAAATAAGATGAAATAAAATTCACTTTATTTTATTGTTCCTGTTAAGTATATAAGTTTTTAATATGTTCTCAAATCGTAACTTCGTTCAATCGTTAGGTTATTTAACAATTTCAGCATAGTTTAGTCACTATTTAGATTATTATGTAATATTTTTATGTAACAGATGAAAGATCCGTTAATTTGTCCTTTAATGTACTTTTCTCATCCTAAATCTCAAAAGTAGACCACATAACAACTCCGAATTATAATTTTTTTCTTCTTCCAGACCCGGACTGGGCGTCGTACAACTTGGGCATTTTCATCTGCATGCGATGTGCCAGTATCCACCGCAGTATGGGGGCGCACATCAGTAAAGTAAAGCATCTTGAACTCGACCGTTGGGAAGATTCACAGGTGCAGCGTATGAAGGAAGTAGGAAACACAGCCGCAAAGAACAAATACGAAGAGAGAGTCCCACCCTGTTATCGACGACCTACGAAGAATGACCCACAGTAAGTATAAAAACTCAAAATGGTCAGCATGTATTACACTTGGTCTTAATAATTTTTAAACAATAATTTGACACCAATCGAAATATGAATTTGTGTAATTTTAAGCGATTTCTTGTTATTATTAAGCTTTCTGACTTCCCTTTTTATATTAAACTGACAGTTGACAAAACTATTTAAGGCAATACGAATTAGCGACTTTAAAGAAAATTAATTGAACACAAACATTTACAATTGTCAAACAAATCATTAACGACTACTAGGAAATAATTATACTATTTATTACTACGATATGTATGTCCGTAACATGGATCGAAATGATATTAGAACCGGTTCGTCTGTCTTCAATTCTTTTAAACAGTTTTACACCTACTTGGACTACTTTTTTTTACTTTCTGAATGATTCATTCATGAACCACAAGAGAGAGCCATTGCTTTGAAGTGTTAAATATTGTTAAACTTTTATTTGGGAATATTTAGTGAATAATCTGAGAAAGAGGGAGATAAAAAGAGAAAGCGAGCGACATTTTCTATTATCTATTCAACAAATATCTATTGTTGAATAGATTAATTTATTTTCGTTGTAGATCGATAGATCGTTTATATGTTTTTTTGCAAAGATCAAAGACCACCTTCGTCTGTAGTGTCGAATTTCTGTAGCCGGCTTTGCTGAATTTCATGTTTTAGAATGGTCCTGAAATTAACGTAAAGCTTATAAAGTGTCGAAGTTTCTACACCCACACATATAGAAACTAGCAGATTTTATAATGAAAATGTTTGTGAAATATCATATCACGATGTATATTTTTTATAATCTATATGTAAATACTAAAGAGATACATTATCATTTTATAACTAACATATATCATATATCTTTTGTTTCATTACACATTTTTCTAAGTAATTTGCTTTGTAAACATGCTTTATTACATCGCTCAAATAAATTGCATAAAGTAAAAATTGTTTATGTATGAATAAAATAATTCCAGGGTATTAATCGAGCAATGGATACGTGCTAAATACGAGCGGGAAGAATTCTGTCATCCTGAGCGGCAGAACTATCTGTCAGGCTACATGGAGGGATTCCTGATGAAGCGGGGCAAAGAGGACAGCCGCTACCAGAGAAGGAAGTTTGTTTTAAATGAAAACGAGGATACTTTAAAGTAAGTATAGTTACTTTGGGAGAATAGCTGGTACCATATTTCGACCACAACATCACTTACTTCAGCAAAAAAAGTGTATGATACACGAAATGTATGAATTCCAATTGAGAACAGAAAGCCCACATTGGTGGCTTAAAGTTCGTAAAGTGAAAAGTGTAAAGGCGTTGGGATAGACGTTGACAATTGTTTTGCTGCCTTGTTATATATAGGAAGGATAGCAAAAAAATATGGCCATATTCATTCATCGATTACATCATTACTAAATAAAAAAAATCCAATGCTTTTATTACATTTTATCACCAAATAAAGCTTTTTATAACATTTGTAATGCTTTTATTATTAGGAGCTAACATTATGCTGGAGTTAACTGTAGGTACATTTGTTATTACAATTGATGCAAAATTATTTCTAACTTTAACTAATTTCTACATTAGAATTAAAAACCAAGTGCTAATTATTTCCGGTAATTAAATATAAAACTTTTTATGTATAAATTATTTACGCATTCATGTCGAGACAAAGTTAATTCGCATGTTTTTCTATCATCATTAAATTTAATTACACATAAATATGAATGTTTGTGAATGTTTTTGTAATGTTGTATAATCTGTACACCTGCCTCATTAAATATTGCAGAAGCATAATGTTTACCTTGATCGTTATTCGCGTCTGTTTTTAGCTTGTTACAAGAAATATTAATAAAAAAAAATAATCGCTCTGCATTTAAAAGAAGTACCTATCAAGCTATTTATAATCAGTGGATTAAACTTCTGTCAAAATATAAATGCCATTAAGAATTAAAAAAAAATGATTGACATTTTGGCGCGAAAATAAACGTCTATTCGGCGGGTGACGTATGCTCGACGAAAACTTCCACACCTTCGTATTTAAATGAAATACGTACTACGTCAAGGTCTTACAAATATTGACTTGCAACGTCATTTTAAAACTAACAAATCGTTTGACGCAAATATGAGACTATAAATAATTAACGAAATAAATCTTTATTTACATAAATTGGAATGACATTATTTTATTAATTAATATTTTTTTTTGCAATTTTAGGTTTCTTAGTTTTTCACGGATGTAAATGTACGTTTTTTCCCTTCCATTTCCACAGCCTGAACCGAAATTATGGGTTACGAAAAGTTATGTGTCATTGAAAACGTTTTCCTCCACGAAGTGACTCATAAGGGTAACTACAAATAGGGTTTTTCGTGGTTGTCTATATTCATTTAAAACTCAAATTTGACAAATGGAAACCATTACAAACTGTTACCATATAGTATATTAATTTTTCAACAAACAGTCCCAATAGCGCGTTAACGATTTCTCGTGAAAATCTGACGTACCAAAAAATTATGACTGACGCTTCATTAGATCAACAGTAACTTAAAAGTTGAACGGTTACTATGTCACGTTGTCTGACATCAAATATCGAATTATTTACGATCGAGTCATTTACGTGGACTTACAAGATCCAATAATATATCTAGCAGTTACCTGCGAGTTTGAGAGAGCAGAATTAAAAAAAAACTAGTTATAAATATAGTCTATGTCACCCACGGGTGGTGTAGCTTTCCAATGGGGAATAATTTTTTTTAATCGACTTAGTAATTTCAGAGCTTATTCAATGTAAAAAAACAAACAATATTGCCTGTTTATAATATTTATATGATACCATTTGCCTGGAAACTAAAAAAAAAATATCCTTACACCACCTCTTGCTAGGGACTTCGTCCGAGTGGAATAAAAAAAAACGAACTTGTTAAGTTTCTTTGTGTTCTCTATCTATACAAAATATCATCCAGATCAATTCTTCTGTAAATAACTTGCGATAAAAATTTTCGCAATAATAATATTCAATTATTATTAGCAACAAAGCTAAATTTAAAGGTCGTAGTGCCCTAAATAGGTTTAATGCGTGATTATATCGTATCAGTCGACGCGATTACAGAAATGTAAACTGAAGGTAAACAAAGTATCAAATAGATAATCTCCACCATAAATATATAAATATTATATTATATCAATATAAATAAATTCAAAGCGTAATAAAATATTCCCTTTCTATTTGTTATCTGCGTTATAACTCAAACAGACGGAAAATCAATTAATCTTGAGTATTCGCTTGTAAAAATTAATTGCAAACATATTTTACCGGATTTTTTTGTTCTTGTCAAAGTTTTGTCAAAATTGAAAAGTAAAAATTAAGTTCTTCTTAGTTTGGCTTAAATGTAATCGACCTGGTCCTTAGGTACCATCACCCTAGTGAGGACTGTGGTCGAGCCACGAGTTGTATCGGTCGCTTTTTCGATCGGCTCCATCTCAAAAACTTTGCTCGTTGGAGGTAAGAGCAAAATTCAAACTACGGATATAAAACTTTTGTCCAAATCTTCGTTCAAATATACATTTATGCATTCTGGCTCGATCCCCACAAAATAAACTGAACAGGTAATATTCTTATCGGTTTATATCTTGTTTTTGTCGCGTATTGAAGTAAACATGTTTTTTTATTCGCAAAGATATTTGACGAGTGCTGACGCATCATTACATTGACGCTTTTTAAATTCTAACAACGTTCATTGATCATTATCCTCATCTGACATCATCGATAATAAGTTAATGAACGTATACACAAAAATGTTAGTATATTCGAATATTTCATTCAATCGGATGTTTTTTCTCAGGTACCATGTTAAAGAGAACAAAGAACCTAAGGGTGTGCTCAGATTGTCGGAGTTAAACGTCGCTTTTGCACCAGCCAAGATCGGCCATATGAACTCCATGCAGCTGACCTTCATGAAAGACGGCTCAACGAGGCATATCTACGTGTATCATGAGGACCCTGAAGTTATTAACTATTGGTAAGTCTTACAATGTACAGAGAATTGTTAGGACCAAAGACTTACAATGCAGAGAGAGAACTGTTCAAACAAAATCGAAAGATATGCATATTTAAATCTTACTAATATTATAAATTCGAATGTTTAGATGGATGGATGGATGTTAGAAGGTATCTCCATAACGGCTCAACGAACCTTGATGAAATTAGGCACAGATGTAGAACATAGTCTGGAATAACAGACTGTTTATTACGTTTTCTATTAATTCCGCGCGTACGGAGTCGCGGGCGACAGCTACTTTTAAATAAAATTAAAGTAACTAAAGTACAAATTATAGTTAGAGTCTGCGTAAATGAATATTTATTTCAATATTTAGTGTTTTTCCGGTTTCATTTTTTCTAAAATTAACATTAAAATAATTATTCGTTCTTTTACTGCTCTTATTTGAGGTGAAGGTAAAACATACAAACATGTAATGGATTTTACCTTTACAAGCAAACATAATGACAAATGTAATAACAAAATGTTTGTAAAGAATTTTCTCATACGACTGACATCACATAATATTTCTCAAGGTACATGGCTATCCGTTGTGCTAAACTGCACCTACTTCAAGTTGCGTTCCCATCAACGCCCCAATCCGACCTCGTCCTGCGGCTACCAAAAGACTTCGCCCGGGAAGGCTGGCTGTGGAAGACGGGACCTCGGTCATCTGACGTGCACCGACGCCGGTGGTTCACCTTGGACAACAGAAAACTGATGTACCACGATGAACCGCTCGATGCTTACCCTAAAGGAGAGATATTTATTGGTAGGTACACTCTATCTTTCATCTAGTTGACATGCACAGCAATGAAAAATGCGTTTGCCAACTCTAAATTGAACAAAATAGTGTCAACAAGGGAACACGTAATAAAACCACGACCTTCAGATGCAGACTGATTTATTTTCACTTTACTTATGACTACCCTAAGTATACGTTTACAAAAACCGACAACCCCCTTTTAAACAAAAACGAAAAAAAGTACATCAATATAAAAAAATAGGAAAAAAAAAACCATTATATATTATATAAATTAGACTAACACATGCCTTATAAAACATTGTATGTAATTTGTGTAACAATGCTCTTGGGTATCAATTAAAACAATGAAAACCTCTTTGTTTTTCAAAGAAATATTTTGTTTGTAACATGTAAATTATATAGGTAATTAATAGCGCGTTTTAATAATTGTCTTTGTCTAAGTTTGAGGACTTAGAGAATTTAATTAATTCATTTTAATTTAATTATCTTGTATTTCTTTTCTTTTTAATCCACTTTGTTTCTTTCTACAACTAAACCAATCCAGGTGTCTTCAACTTCAGTCAGTTTTAGACATTTTTGTCGGTTTCCAGGTCACGAATCCAATGGTTACTGCATCAAAGTATCCAACACGGGCAACGGTTGCAAAGAGGCTCGCTTCCCCTTCCACGTGGTGACTCCCGAGCGCACGTACTCTCTGGCCGCCACCACGCACGAGGACCGCGCCTGCTGGCTCGCCGTCATACAGCAGACCATCAAGAGACCGCTCACTCCTCAGGACTCCACCAGTAAGTTGTCTTTTACTTTCCGACTCAAACAATACAAGCTTTACAATATTTAGCATATTCATATAGATGTCTCATGGCCTCAAAATTTCCTTCCCTTCTTGTATACAATAGTTTGAAAGATATTTTCAGTCATTTTATAAAAAGTGAGCGAACAAAATCTAATTTAAAAAATTATGAAAATAACTTTATATTAATTTTTTTTTTTTACTAAAATTATTATTTTTAATATTTAATTTTAAAATTTCTATCCGCATTAGAAGGCAAATTAAAAAAGGATTTCTTTTTTTCAGTCGAAGCTACCCTCGTTCGTAAAAGAACGTCATCGAATTCCATCAGCATATTCTCTGGGAGGTAGTTCTGAGGAACCGATGTATTTAAGCTCCGGAATGGTTGTTCCTTATTCTGTATACAACGCCTCACAACATCATCGAATCTTTTCGAATGCATAAACAGTACTAACATCCCGTTCGGCAAGAAGATAGCATAAAGTTCTCTTAATGTTAACATTATTCAAGATCTGATATCAGAAATGATAACCAAAAAATCAACATAAAGTTAACATAAAGCTCTCTTATGAGCCATCTAGCGCCATCTTTTAGAGATCATTAAAAAGATATCAGAAAGATAACATTTTCTAGATATCATAAAGTTAACGTTTTTATGTTAAAATTAAGAGGCTAGTGTAAAATTAAAATTGACATGGAAAATAGGTTTAATTATTGTTTATTTGATAACACAATGAATAATAACGATATGACATACCAATATAAATAATCTTATTATTAAAATTATAAATACTTTTACGGCTCAAGTAATGATATAGGAGTTTTAAATGGTGGTGGTTGCTGATCCTTTTGGCTCACGTACGTGGCAGGTGGCATTGGTATATTATTTATTCCGCTATCTGAAAATAAAGTGTTTTATTAATAAGGAACAAAATAATTATATATAATTGAACAACTTTATTTGTTACATAACCTCATTATCAGAAGAACTTGACGATGATATTATCCTCTTTCTACTTTTAGTTTCTTACTTTTACATCTTGTGTTGAATCCTAAAAAAATATCAAATTAGAAATTGAAAATATTCATTAAATTTTAGCGCATTCTAAATTTTATCAGACACTTTTACAAAGACGATGCTGATAAGTTTTTTTTTTATTATGTATGAATTAAATGAACAAAATTGTATACAAATGTTTAAAGTTAGAAATATTTTAAAAAGTAAAATATTTAAACTGCATTTAATTAAAATAGCGACGAGCATCGTCTTACAACAATTTTAAATAATTTAATTAGTTATAAAATATAAAAAAAATGTGTTTATAACCTATATTCATACTTACAAGTTTATTTGTTCGGCAATTAAATTCTTGATAACTAACTGAATAATAAGAATCACAAATACTATTAATTATAGTTTCAACCAGTATGTTAAGTCAAAAATATTACGTTTATGTTGTAATAATTGAATAAAACCACTTAGCAATGCCGAACGAATTACGATGCAATTCACGCTTGTCAACAATCACTCTTTAATGGATGAGTGAGAGGTCCGTATAGAACAAAATGGCCGCTGTTGTCGCGAAAAGTACTAACAATTCAATTTTTCGTATATTTCAATTTCGAATTATTTTTGAATTGAACACCAAATTTATTTTTGAAAAAGTAACTAGAATTGTTTTTTAAAAATGATTATTAAGGAAATTCAATAAATCTGAAATTTTTTTAAAGTTTTATTAACAAAAAAATATGTTCTCGAAAAGTCATCATTTAGTTATCATTGAGATTGCTTTAAAATGACATCGACAAAAAGTTATCGAAAAGACAACATTTTGCTGAGCTCTAAAAGTCAACATGTTTCAGACAACATTATGTCATCTTTCTGACTTTTATGCCGAACGGGATCCTATAGGGAATATGCATGGGTTTTTTTTTTACTATTTTTTAAACGTTTCTACTAGTTATAACATAAGCAGAAAAAATATAACGCATGAAAAATACAAACTATAAAGCTAAAAAAAATATTAAAATCAAAATCATTTTCGTGTCGCTTAAATGCGGCCATACTTGTGACTATAATTATTTTTAATTTTAAAACTCGGTAACATACAGATGAAACACTTTAAAAATGAATTTCTCTAAAGAAATCAATTAATTACTGTAAATTTTCTGTACATTGGCAGCACTGCGTTAACTTCCACCAATAGAGTATCGTTTTGTAATTTAAAAACAGCCACTTTATAACAATTAAATTTAACTATTAAATTGTATTAAAAAATATTTTATACATATGTTTTTATAGCAATAAGGTATATAAAAAAATCATTCATTTTGCTGTCACGTGCATATTCCCTAATTTAAGGATATTTTTATAAACCATTAGTTGTAACTGCTAAAGATTTAATCCTCTCTAATTATTCTTTCCGCTTCTATCATGAATTAAATGTTACATATAAAGCTTTTTTATTCATATGTTTTTTTCGAAATGATTCGATGATGCTGACTTAATTTAATTTTGTTTTTTAATTATACCAGACAGAAAAAAAGAAAAACATTTTTTTTTTACAAAAGGGAGTTTAATAGGACTTTAATATTTAAATTATTTAAAATATTTTCTTTAACTTATACAAAAGTAGTGTTATAGTGAAAGGGACTGAATCTATAATTTATGTAAGGTCAATTTTTTTTTATCGAATTGTTCGTATGCTAGTGGTATGATCTTGCTGATTTATTATCTATATAATATATGTAGAGAAGTTTTGCTACATTACTATATACGACTGAACGATTGAACCCAATAATCGATCTATCCGAAGATTTAATAGAGATAGATTTTAATCAATTTGTATTGGAGACAGTACAAGAATGTGAGCGTTTCAGTGACTAGTACGATCAGTTTAATCAAGAAATTTAAAAGCAACTTGATTTAAAATACTTTCGATAAGCGAAAATGGTTCAAGATGGATGTATTATTGGGTTCTGATGCTGTCAATATGCACAAATTTTAAACTGTTCGATAATTTACAAACAATGGACAAAACTTCGTTTTTCCGCTGTAAATTAAAAACATTTGTGATTGAAAAAATGTAATCAAATTCTTCTAATAAATAAATAAATAAATCATATTTATAAATTAGAACAAAACAAATTACGAAACATATTTTTTACAGTTTTAATAGTATTTTGTACGCTCGACGTTTTAGCCATTGTTATGTAAAATTGTGTTTTTTATACCGTACTCGGTAATATTTATGAGTAATCATAGAAATTATGGCGTTTTTATAATAAAAAAAATACTTACGCTCTCTCATTTATATAAAAAGACATTCTACAGGGAATTCTCATATTCATAATTAGACTTGAATGTAAATTAAAAAGTTAATGACGTTCAGTATAAAAATAGTGACGGAAACAAATTATACAAAAGCAGTTAAATAGGGATGTCCATTTTTACTTATCGATGTAAAATTATTAATAAATCGATAAATTTTTACTAACATTGAATTAAACAACAAAACAAAATCAATGTAATAAAGAATTCAATTTCTTCTTGCAACAAAATTTTAAATTTTTGCGTATAAACATTTACTAAGTTGGTACATCCTTGTTTTCAAAACCTTTTTAAATGAGTCTTATAATATGATAACCAACATAATTTTAGTGTTAAAGACATGTAATTGTCTTATGATGTTATACATTTTATATATTAATACAATTTAGTGAATACTTTGTAATTTTGTATTACGTAAAAAACGTAACTTTTTAAATTATCTCGCTATGACAAGCCCAGTCTATATTTATTCAAGTAGCAATTTAACGGTATTGTAGCTTTATATTTAAGTTAAACAGGCTGAGTTAGTCAATGAGTGGATGGATAAAAAGTAATAAATTAATGCTTTTTAAAATAAGAGAATGTAAATAATTAACGCAATAATTTAGCTCATTATAATATAAATGTGAATGTTCACATTATAGTTTTTTAGAATGAATGAATGACTGTCGCATTTAAATTAACAGGGCGTTTGTAATTGTAACATAACCTATATTAAATCAATCCATTTTGAATGGTTTGAATACAGATTGAAAAAATTCTACCTGTTTTGAGTATAACAGCATATCTTGCTAGTAAAGATATCTAAATATCAAAAAATATACCAGTTTAATAGGTACAAAAGCGTTTAGACTGTGCGGTCTAGATTTATTAATCACAATATTCCTCGAGAAGAATCACAATAGTATAATTTCGATGAGCTATTTGGTATACATTCGCTGTTTCAGCAACACTCTAAAACACTCAATGGTTTGACGCAATGACATGACATTTCTATGTTTCTTTATCATAGACAAAATTTTATAATATCTGACTTAACAGATAAAAAAAAGAAAAGAAAAATCGTAGTAAAAATAATTGAATTCATCATTTTCCATGTAATGGACTATTATCTTAGCTGCCAAATATATTTTGTAATGTTATTTGCGATAATATTGTATTTATACAAGTAGTTTTTCTTACACAATGCTATTGTAGTTTAATGTAGGTCCTTACGATTTGTGAGCAATGATTATTCGCAAAGTATGTATGTATTTATGTATCATTTGAATTGGTTATTATTTAAAAGATACAGGGATGGTTGCTAAATATCAATAAATAAAACTGAATAATACATTGACAACACTTAAATTGAAAAATCTATCGATATATTGAAACATGAAACACATCATTTCATGTATCGATATTTGATATTAACATTTAGCAACAAAAAACATCCCTAATAAGTCATGTAATGGCGCCAAAATAATGGTTAATTTGTATGAAGAAGAGAGGATCACATTTTTATTGTGTTTTTATTGCTATTCTGTATAAATAAAATCATGCTATTTAATACAAGTAGATGATGAGCTTTAATTTTTAATATTTATTATGTAATTGTTTTTTTAATATGAAAAAAAAAAGATTTTCTTAGATTAGCAACATATGTATATCACTTTCATATCCCTTTAAAATAAAATTATTCAAGATTAAAAAAAATACTGAGCTATTAACTAATTCCAATGCATTTGCATTTCCCGTGGTCGAAACATTATTTTTTTTTATAAATCTCAAACGTATTATTTTCGCATCTTTCCCATTTTTTTTCTTTTACACAAGTCAATGAACTTAGGAAATTCAAAAAATGAACACGAATGTTATTTCATTTAACAAGAATTGAATATAAGTAATAAGTATCTAAATTATTATATTATTTAACAATGTATTAAACAATTACAAATATGAAGTTAATTATTTGTGAGGTAATTTTAGATCAACAATACTTGTTCTTGATCAAAAGAGGAAATGCTTTATATGTGAGTCACAAAACATCAAACAATAACAAACCATGTCAAACATAAGTACTGGGGGGGGGGGGTACTCGCTATATTTGACATTTTATTTGTATTTTTTTTTCTTATCGATGGTAACGGTAAACTATACTCATATCATAAAAAGGAAAGTTTTGACTGTTTGTTTGCATTGTATAAACTCCGAAAGTACTGATTCGATTTGAGAAATTCTTTTACTGTCCGGAAGCCGGAAGCGGAAGGGTGCCATAGGCTATATTTATTCCCAGATTTTATGAATTCTACGCGTATGAAGTCGCAGACAACTGCTATAACTTATATTTAACAATTTAATTCAAGTTAAACATCACATGTCGATTTTTTTATTGCTGCAATTTTTTTTTTTTTTCTGATACTTGTATTATTGTTGATCGAAGATTATTTTGTGGAACACGAATGAATGAATCATTGTAGTAAAGCTTAAATATAAGTTATGTTATAAGAAGCTAGGAAACTACCAAAAATATGGTAGATAATATTTTACTATAATGTAATCTATTGCATATTAAAATACAGGACTTAGCAAATTTGTATTAGATTGAACAATGACGTCTTTTCTTACGGGTGTAGGAGATAAATTAGTGTGACATTTATCACTACATAAAATGTATTTAACCAAAAAAATGAATTGAGTACTCTAAAAATTAAAATGATCAAAGTGTTTTAAACAAGCGCGATCTGTGTTTGTTCAATCCTATATTCATATTAAAAATATTAAAAAATCCAATCGGAATAAAATTATAACACGTTCAATTATTATTATTATTCCACAGCACAATAACCATGTTTTTTTTTACGTTGTCTTATCGATTTTATTCCATTTATTACAAAAATCGACTTCTCATATTATCACTCACGCGTAGGAAAATGTGTCATCTTGGCGGAATGAATTTGATTCGTCTGTCTGTATGAGTTGAAGTAAAGCGTAGTTTTTTGTTTATAATTTCGGTAATACAGATGCGAATACATTCTATGCTACTGTCCAAAACATGTACTGCAAATTTATTTAGCTATAATTTATTAGTTCACTAAGTTATAATAAAACGGATATTCACAAAAAGCTATTTATGTTTCCTAGGAACTGTACAAGTTTTTATTGTATATTTTTTTCAATTACAACTAAATATATTACTGCCACTACCCATATAAGCAAGTCAATAAAAATAAGTTATTTTTCACAATTATAATCACCATTGCTTTAGTAAATAATTTTAAGTGTAATTAATTATTTAAAACAAATTTTACCAAAATGTTGCCTCGCTTAAGTTTTATTATATTTTTTTTTTTGTAAATAATCGAAAGAATTACTTTCTAGTGTGCTCTGGCATAATACATACCAACAATTTAATATTTATATATGCGTAATAAAGTTTTCACCAGCTGCTTGTGTATTTTATTTAATTCTCTTAAATTAAATCCTCTAAATTCCATTTCAAAAGAAGACCTACCAAAATCACATGGTTCAAAATCTAAACGCACCAAGGCTAAAATTTCAATTTATTTAGTCAATTTCAATTTATATATTTTTAAAAGACAAACACTTTGTAGAATATGTAGTATTGTAAATTATTTTTTACATTCGAAAACCTTAAAAATTAATCATTTTAAGTGTTCTGGAGACTTTTAGCACGTTGTATTTTTTGTTGGCAGATTTGTGTTTGTTTTGTCAGATTCCGCGGAGTGTCAAAGCGGTTCTTGACAAAGTCGAGACAACTATCCGGTTACCGACACTCACTCTGAACGAACTTTAAAATCTTTCACATCTAATTTTACACGAACATATGAGATGCTACTTTCTTAAAACCAAATAGATCAAAGAAGCGCCTAACTTAAACTTGCGTGGCATATTACCGAATAGTATTTGCTCACACTATATTGTTAAGGATAGGCTATAAATTTAATTGCCCTAGGTCTCGTTATAAGCCCAGCCAAATCCCATCTGGCCATAACGTTCATTTTGACAGAAAAAATACAAATGAGTCAGTAAATATTTATTAATATATCATTTTGGAATTACAATAGCCGAGTTAGATAAAACATAAATCTAAATATACTCTGTTATCAATCACGCGTTATTCATAAGAACATCACAATTATGAGAGTTTCTCATTTCGTAATAACTTTCTTTATATCCATAATT